>NW_011889143.1:467288-501193 GCF_000151845.1 Pteropus vampyrus
ATATGACAAAGGTATATATATACATGACAAAGGTAAAGTTGCTGTTACTACATACTTCACTGTCTTCACTGTCCCAGGCTTTATGGAGTCAGCCTACTTCCAAGCATCAGTTCAGTTCCCTTTTAAAGCACCAAGAAAATTATCGGCTCCTTGTATAGCAAGGACTGAAGAATGACTTCCCACTCTTTAAAAAGTTATCCTGTGAACACAGAAATGCACATGGAGTAGTGAGGGAGGCAAGAGAAACGGGCCTTCTGAGTCGAGTCTGCTGAGTCCAGCCTTCTCACCAATGGACAACAGACTTCAAGACATGTCTTCATTAGCATAGAGACCACCAGCATGTATTTCAGTCTAAGGTCCATTTCAACATGTACATTAATAACCGGGGCAAGTTTTTTTCTTTCCTTGTTCTAGTTTTAAGTTTTGAAGAAATTATGTTGGAGGTCCCCCTCAGGCATGATGATTTCATCACTAGATGACTCACAGAAATCAGAAGCTGTTATACTCACAGCTACAGTTTATTACAGCAAAGGGAAACAGATCGAGTTGGCAAAAGG
Organism: Pteropus vampyrus; assembly: GCF_000151845.1. Lineage (NCBI taxonomy): Eukaryota > Metazoa > Chordata > Mammalia > Chiroptera > Pteropodidae > Pteropus > Pteropus vampyrus. The sequence goes on from NW_011889143.1 coordinate 467,846, forward strand.
AAAATGTGTCAGGGGCAAAGTCCAAGAAAAATGAGGCACAAACTTTCAGTTGTCCCTGGAATAGTACTTAATTTCAGCAGTGTGATGTTACCTATGTAGCATACCACCTTTTCCACATAGTTCTGCACAGGATGAGATATAAAATTGGAGAAAGAAGTTGTAGGGTGTGAAAGAGAAGCCACATCAATTTCCTGGTTGTTCTATTATCACTTGTGCTAAATTCTGCTGCTCCCTCTGCTTGAGCTCTCTCCCCTTTATCTGACCAATTTTCACTCTTTGTCTTATGGTTTCTTCCAATGTCATCTCTGTAACTTAGTGATTCCTACTTCCAGTCTTCCACAACACATTAACCTACAAATTTTAATCCTGTTCAATATGTTCTCATTAATTGTGTTCTTATCCATTTCCCCTACTTTCCTAATCGTGTTCTATTTTTTGGATAAGAATAATGTAATTGATGCTTAAATAATACAAACTATGTGCAGATATAATTCTAAGTGTTTTACGTATAATCAATTACTTAATCCTCATAACGACCCCATGAAGTACTGTTTCTTATTGCTGTTGTAACAAATTGCCACACAATAAATTACCACAAAGCGAAACAACACAAAGTTATTAGCTTACAAATCTGGAGGTCTGAAGTCTGTAATGATCTCACTGGGTTTAAGACAAAGTGTTGACAAGGCTATGTGCCTTCGTGGAGGCTGTAGGGGATAATTCATTTCCTTGCCTTTTTCAGGTTCTAAAGATCACACACATTATTTGGCCTGTGGGCTCTTTCCTCTATCTTTAAAGCCAGCAATGGTGTGCCAAGTCCTTCTCATGATGCCACTTTTTGTTCTCTCTGAGCACAACTGCGGAAGATTCTCCACTTTTAAGGACCTATTACATGGAGGCTACCCAGATAATCCAGAATAATCTCCTCATCTCTTAAAGTCCTTCATCACATCTGTAACATCCCTTCTGCCATGTAAATAACATATTCAGTGGTTTTGGGGATTTTGAGGCATGGACATATTGGGGGAGGCACATTATTCTGCATTCCATGGGTGTATAGTATTATACATATGAAAAACTGGGGCTCGAGGAAGCTTAGTAACTTACTCAAACTAGTAAATATTGAGGCTGGTATTCAAACACAGTGTGACTCTGCAGACCTTCTTCAGTATTTCCTTCCTATCAGCATCTCCTAAAAAAGACAGTACTGTATTTGGCACACAGCAGTTGCTCATTGTGTGTTCACATAATTGTTTGCAGTCTGATGATGGGATAGTAATGAGTTGGAAGTGGGAGAATAATCCTGCCCAACTACTCTCATTTTTTACAGTTCCTGATTCTCCTCGTCATAACTAAGGATTATTTTAGTTTTCCAATAGATGTGTCTATTTCCTTGTATTTTACCATTGCAGCTTAATATGAATTCTGTTTTAGCATGACCTCAAGGATTTGGGTAAGCTTAGAATGGTTCCTGAGGAACATCTCCCATTGCAAGCAGGTCTAGACAGGTATAAAAACTTATATCTGTTTGGTCTGTGTAGTCACCAACCACACAAAGATATAAGAGGCCTTAGAGAAAACAGGACATGAGCTCTGGCTCTGAGTTTCCTGAAGCCGTCAGATAAGATTCTCAGCTTTCTTGGTCTTTAATACTACCCTAATACCCATGTTAGAGTATCAAAGCAGAGGACAGCCATGCAGAATGCCCCTGTCAATTGCAGTGTGTTTTTAAAATATAGATTATTCTTCACATGTATTTCTCTACTTAATATTCTTCAGGGTCTTTTTATCAACCAGGATACAAGCTCTTGGGTGTCTTCTATATAAAAACTACAATTAGAATATGTATTTTTAGGGAATAAAGAAATAACTGAACTAGAATGACTGAATAACTGAACTAGAAAACACAATATTTGCATAATGAAGTCTTGTCTTTCTCTCAGTCCCTGGACAGCCTTCTTTGTGTCCTGACAGTTGTATTCCCTGGAGGTCAGTCATCATTATAAATTTAAAGTGACTTTTACAAGAACTCAATTAAGAACAAACTCAGAAGAAGTTAGTGTACATGTAATTCACGTATTAACTTGGCTATACAAGCAGCATAACAATGACTAGGAATGTGTAATTTCAGAAGATACAGTACTACATAGTTGTTAGTAGTTCTAGTAGCTAAACAAATATAAATAGAAATTAACCATAAACTCTTTATCTAGAGGAAGCATCCTGGGACTCCTTTTCCAATTTTATCATAGGGCTTAAAGTATGCAAGATCTCAGATCCAAAAATATTTTTAATGATTTAATTGAGTACCTTTGTATTTGACACTGAGGACTGGTGGAAGAAGTATAATAATTATGGATATTTGCTATGCAAATTAAAAAATATACTTTCAAAATCAGTATCTATAAGACAAATCTGATTTTCTTGTTGGTTTCTGTTATAAAATCAGAGAAGTAGTTCGTGGGAAGAAAAACCCAAGAGTAAATGAGGTCTTGGTTTTGTTTTTGGATTTTTAAAAAAATGATAGAAAAGGCATGTTCCCCACCTAGCCCTTCACTTTTTCTTTGCAGTTTTCAGAATGGGCAATACTGCTCTAAAAAATCTCCACTGCTTTTTATCCCTCTCGCACTTCTACAAAAAAATTGATTAAAATTCAAAGTGCTCAGCATTGATAACTATATTAGCCCAAAAGCAATTAAAACAACTGGCCAAAATCAGGCATGTGGATTTTAGTTAATCATTGTTTTACCTCACTAACAAATAAAACTGCATAACTTAGTACCTCCTATATCTGAGAATTGCTTTTGGAAAAATTAAGCCTATCTGTTAAGTCATTTATTAGTATGTTTCGATATGAAATAGTTTTTTCTTCAAATCTTTATTTTTTTTTTATTTTTCAATTACAGTTGACATACAATATTATGTTAATTTCAGGTGTACAGCAAACTGATTAGACATTTATATAACTTACGAATTGATCGCCCAGATAAGTGTAGCACCCATCTGACACCACACATAGTTATTACAATATCATTGAGTATATTCCCTATGCTTCAATATGAAATATTTTATTCTAATTAACTGTCTGAAATAAAGCATAGAGGAAAGCTGATATACAAAATTTCCATTTGAACATAAAAGCAGGAAATATCAAGAGAGTTCCCTAACATTAATGGTTTGTTGCTCCTGCTTTTTATCTTACTAGGGTAATGGAATAAATTGCAACAAGAGAAGTTAAGATGAAAGAATCTGACTCCCTGAAAAACTAACCCATAAATGAGGAGCTGTAACATCAGAAGGACTATTGAAAACACTTTGCCTCCTACAGTCTGCCAAAGGGAAATGCAATGCCTGAATATATGTGTTCTGCATATCTTTGGAAGTCAGTGGCTCCATAATGATTTTCTCAGATTTTATTGCTGGTGTAGAATGAAAATCCTATTTTTTTTTCCAAGTAGAATCGTGAAGTATTAGAAGTCACAATTAGCAATGCAGGATAAGTGAATTGGTAAAATAACCATAAAATTTAGTCTAAACTCTTTAATTTGGAGAATTACTTAGCCCTGAGTCATAACAACATTTAGAGACATGGAGAAAAATAGAAGTCAGGACTCCTAACCTTCTTTTCACTATATGATGCAGCTGCTTTTTAAATTTGCCTTCGTCTTATCTAGAAGGGCTAGTCCAGAATTACATTTGATAAATAACTGGTTTTTCCTTCTTAAGCTTATTACAAAGGAAAATCTATGAGCAATATTGTTTCCTAAACATGGAGTTAGCAAGTGTTTGATACGTGTTTGTTTGATAAATGAATGCACTGAGCTAAAAATTATAAGTAGGGGATGTATATAGCATAGTTCTTATGTTTTAGGAGTTTACGTTATGGTAGGGAGAGACACACATAAGCAGATGATTGTAATGAAATCTTATAATATTTTGTTAGAGACAGAGAGAGGCTGTTTTAGCAAAAAGGAGGAGTACTTAATCTTGATTTGGATGGAAGGGGGTGGCTTTCTAGGGAAATAAAAGTAGGTGATGCCATTAAAGTATATTAGAAGTTTACATTTACTTGAGAAGCATCTAGTTGTAAATAATCTTCTTTTGGTAAAAGTAAAAAAATAAGACAAATATAAAATAAAACGGAGGACATGAGTTATGTCACTGCTGCTCTTAGTTTTTCTCTAAATATTATCTTTATCAAAACGAACAAGGACAAGTGTGTGTTGTTGTTGTTATTGTTGTTGTTTAGCATGTGTATATTTTTTGGATTTTGGAGCAAGCTCTGTTGACCTGAACCCATTCAATTATTCAATCATGATGATTTTATTAATGTACAAATATATATTGATTAATATACTGATTGGTGAGCTGACCCATATAACCTTCTAGCCAGAAAACATATAGTGACCTACTTTTTCACACTAACACTATTTCTCTTCTATTGCTTGTGTTTGTACGAACATATGTTTTGACCAATGCCTTACGTTCCCACCCAACCCATTAGACACTCATAAATATCCTTCCTGGGTTCCTCTTCCTCTTCCTAACTGATAGAAGTTGGAGTGTTCCAGAGCTTAGTGCTTGGTTCTTTTCTCTTTGCTCTCTCCTCTCACAATCTTGGAGATTTAAGATTTATAGACTTAACTATCTGGTACTATTTTCCAAATTTACACCTGTGGCTTTGATGTCCCTTTTGAACTTCACACTCATATATGCAACTGCCTACAACACAATTTCTCATTTCGAAATCTGAACTCTGAGTTTCTCTCCAAGAACTGCTTCTTTACCTCAGTAAATATTATTCACCCAGTTGCTCAGAACAAATGTCATCCTTGATTATTCTTCTCATGAATACCCCCATCCAGTGCATCAGCAAATCCTACCCTCAAAACATAACCCAAATTATATTGTTACCCAAGATTATAAACTAATCCAACATATTACTTCTATAACCATTTCTACAGCTAGCTCACCAGTTGGAGCAATCATCATGTTTTGCCATACATATCGTAATAGCCCAAACTAGGTGATTTGTTAGTTTAGTCTTTTCAGTGGAGCAGTTATGGGTATGACAAATTTAAGAGTAGTATTGTGCAATGAGTGGCCAAGGTGGAACAGATGCCAAGACCATTTGAAGTGAAAAGGCCTAGGAACTAAGAGGCCAGGGCGTAGAAGGATTATCTCTGTCAACTTTGAAATTGCCAAATTGATGACACTATATGGCTAGAAAGCAACAAGGAATTCAGGTGCTAAAATCTAAATGACTGAGGGGCTAAATATTTGGTTCCATGTATTTTCACTTTATAACTTCTCTCTATTCATAGTTTCTGCTTCCTCATAAATCTCATAACTCACCTGTTCATGGGTTCCTCATATAGCCTTTCACATTTAGCTCCTGTTAACAGCCTTATTCCCTGTGTTGTTTTTCAGTTCAAATTCTTAAGAACAAGAAACAGATTTGCTCAGTCTATTCCTGTTTGAGTAGTCATTTATTTTTTTCCTGTGTGTGGCAGGCCACATCATAGTAGTTTACCCTTTGGTCATGTTCCTGTCTCTAATCTGATTAACTGTAGCCAGAGGGCATACAAAGAATGACAGGAAAGGGATAAAAAGATCATGCCTACCTAGGATTGTAACTTCAGCAGAAATTGGGTTGGGTGGTTTCATTATCTGCTGAGGCTTTGAAAGCGCTTTGGACGTGGCACACAATTATTGAAATCTCTACGTGATTGTGTCAGAGACTGAGGTACTAAAATAGCATAGAAGTAGGTAGTATGAGGAAGTCATTTTACACATTATTAGCATCGGGGTACTGTCATTACAGTAGAACAAAACAAAAGAAAAACAAACAGAATATATATGACTTTAGTTAGTGTTTGATTCATTCTAGATATTGAAATGTGTTTTATTTCTTTTCATTCATTCACCCAATATTTAAAAGCAGCCTTTCTGCTGGGTAGTGGTATGCAGTGAGTAGAGGGTCTATGTAAGAAACATTTGGAATTCCATGAGGTTGCTCCTGATACCAATACCTTACTCGTTATCTGAAAACTCTGACAACCTTAACTAGCTCCTAATTCATCAAGAACGATCTGCAGTGCTAAGTGATTTCCTCTTGTTACTTCACTTTCCCTTAATATAAAATAGGAAGAAGGATAGCGCTCTTACTTCAGAGAAAACTAGAAAGACTAATTAAGTCAGGAGGCAGTGCTTTGAAGATGAAAGTGGTTGCTGAGTATTAATGTGCTAAATAAGAATCCAACAGTCCTAGGGCCCATGCAGTCTATAATACCATGCCATGAATCGAAGGCACACCATAGTGCTTTAGAATTACAAGAGGCCTTTGTGGAAAATTCAAGTTACACAATGAAGTGCTTGATAGCCTTGAACTTCCAATAAAGTATTACTCTATTATCAAGTATACGGCATCTAAAAAATATACCGGACACATATTCAGGATTAAAATTGGATTTAAATGGACAGAATGAATGAAGTGAGGAACCCCATCATGGTGCAAATACCAACGTTTAGAATGCATGTGAGCTAAAAACCCTCTACTGCGTTGCTTTATCTTGAGTTATAAATACTAGAACAAAGGAGTTTGCTCCCGGGATAGGAGAAATTAGGTAAGATGAAGGTTGAAAGTAGGTCTGAGAACATTGATTTGGAGATGTTCTACAAATACTTCCTGCATATGGCTTGTGGTCCAGCCAGGGATGCGGAAAACATATGAGGAATGATATGAGGTTGTAGGTTGTTTGCTCATTTATTTATTTGCTTGCTTACTATTTATTTATTCATGTATTTATTGTAGTAAGTGTTATGAGTTGAACTGTGTCCCCTTAAATAAAAGAGATGTTAAATTCCTAATCCCCAGTAGCTGTGAATGTATTAAATAGTCTATGCTGATGTAATTAGTTGAGTTAAGGTCATACTAGATTAGAGTGGGCCACTAATCCAATATGACTGGTATCCTTATAGGAAAATAACCGTATGAAGACAGAGACATACAGGGAGAATGCCTTATGATGACAAAAGCTGATACTGGAATGATGCGATTGCAAGCCAAGGAGTACAAAAGATTGCCAGCAAACTACCAGAAGCTACGAGGCACGTAACAAATTCTTCAGAATTCTCAGAGTGAACCAACCCTGCCGACACCTGGATTTCGAGCTTCTAGCCTCCAAAACATTTTTTAAAAACCCACATTTCTTTTGTTTTAAGCCATCCTAGGAAACTAATACATTAAGGATAAGGGAATATCCAATTAAATATATGCATATACATTTATTTTTCTTTCAAACAAGTGCGTGCTTGCTGGCTGCATGGTATAGGGCAGGGGCTAGGAAACTTTTTCTGTAAAGGGTTAATAGTTCAGGCTCCGTGGGCCATAAAGTCTCAGCTGCAATTACTCAACTCTGTTATTAGAGTGCAAAAGTAGTCAGACAGTAACTAACAAATGGTTGTGACTGTGTCCCCAAAAAAACCTTTGTTATGGACTTTGAAATTTTAATTTTACATAATTCTCAACTCTCAATAAATATTATTCTTCTTTTGGTTTTATTCAATCATTTAAAAATGTAAAAAAGATGTTTAATTTTCTATTTTTTCAGTTATAGTTGGCATATGGTACATTACTTTCAGGTGTACCACATAGTGATTAGACATTTATATAACTTGCAAAGTGACCACCCTAACAAATTTAGTACCCATCTGACACCATACATAGTTATTACAATATTATTGACTATATGCCTTATGCTATACTCTACATCCCCTTGACTATTTTGTAACTACCAATTTGTACTTCTTAATCCCTTCCCTTTTTTTCGCCTACCTCCCCAATCCCCCTTCAATCTGGCAACCATCAAAATGTCCCCTGTATCTATGAGTTTATTTCTTTTTTGTTTGTTTGTTTGTTTGTTTTGTTCTTTGAATTCCACGTGTAAGTGAAATCATATAGGATCTGTATTTTTCTGTCTGACTTACTCTACTCAGCTTAATAGTCTCTAGGTCCATCCATGTTTTTACAGATGGCAAGATTACTATACAAAACGTTTCTAGCTTGTGGGCCGGATATGGCCTGTGGGTCATAGCTTGCAAACGTCTTGTATAACAAAAAAAGTTTTGACTCAGATACACCTGGCTCTACCACTTCCTAGCTGTCTAATTAACTTTACATGGTACTTTACTTTTTTGAGTTTTGGTTTCTACCCTTGCAAACTAGAAATAATTATTGTTTTCTCAAAGGGCTATTAAAGGAATAAATTAGCTCTTAGCAGGATTGGTTTCATAGGTACATGATCTGCGTAATTTCCCAGGGCCCCGCGTTTTGTTTAATGCTCCGGTGTCACCATCTTGCGATTCTTAATAATTCTGAAAAGGTTCCATATTTACATTTTGCATTGGGTCCCACAAATTGTGTAGCATAGACTAAGAGCCCCCCAATAAGTCATTTTTATTACTACACAGCATAATATAGAGATAAGTGTAGATTAATAAAACCTAAACTGTGTCATTGGTTAAGGAGCCATGGCTTCTTTGAGAGCAGGCAAGGATATTTTCTCCCAAAACAAAAGCAGCGATTGCAGAGAGCCAGACGTACTTGGAACAGATGAACAGACTGACATGGAAAATAAAGACATAGCTCCCTAACTCTGTAACATGACAAATTAGTGGCCAAGAGGAAATGCTCCAGAGACATCCAATTTGTGTGGGGGACCTAACTATTTTCTAGTGTTGAAGGTTTGTGCTATGAAATAACTTATGAAATGTGCTGGCTTTGCAGGGATATGTGCACAGTATGTTAAACAAATCCTTGCAGTTGCGTCTTGCGGCAGTCTTTATTTTGAGCAGTGACATCAGAGCATTTATCTAAACACTTGTTTAAATAGAAATGCAAAAAGAGGTGCACTGCAGTGTCTGCTGAGCAGTGGAAATCTTACATTGGTAGAAATCTGGGACTCTGAGGCTCTCTTGCCAACACAGCAGAGTCTGACCTACTATTAATTTCCTTGCACATTGTATGTGACCAAATTGAAAAACTCAGAGCTCCAAATAAATTAGATGATCACCACTTTTCAGAATTGTGGCTCAGGTAGAGGCGAGCACTATGTGATTCGTAAATAAAGAAGCCACGCCATTTGTTTTCTTTATATCTAGGGAGACACTCTTACGGGTGAGAAAGTTCCCTTTAACAGTCCTCCAGCATGTCTGGGTTTATGTCAAATAGCATTTCAAAATCGTTTGGCTGATACGGGAATTCTAATTCCAGGTTTATAAACTAAAACCAGATTTGTCCAGCTACTGTGAGCTTTAATCATGAGGGCATATGCAGTAGGAAGGGAAGGCGATCCATCCAAAAAGTTTCTACTCAGTGACCATCTGCCAATGCCATACACCCACTTCTGGGGGGTAGCTTCAGCCACTGATTAGATATATCCTGTTCATAATTAGTTAAGTAAACAAAACCACTATAAAATGAATTATTGCATTTACTAAGTAGATTATATTATACAGCAATGACAATTCTGCACAGATCTTACTGCAGTATGGCATTGATGTGAACTTCCATCCTCCCCACACTAAAGGATTGGCGAAGCCCTGAGTTACTTAGGTGTAAAATGCGTTTATCGTACACTTAGACACTTTGCTTACTCTTGTTCTCTAGGTGGCTGGGCTGACTCTGAGCCACTTCTCCATTTCTTGCTGATTCCCACTGAACTGGTCACCTCCCTGTATCAGTACATATTCAAGGGTAAGCATACCAGGCCTTACATCTTCACATCCCTTGCCAAGAAAGTGGATGAGAAATACAAACCTTATTAACCAACAAGTTCAAGAATTTCTGCTCTGCTCTTCCTCTGGCTTCCTGTGATTGTGCTTTGAGCCACTTTGTTCTTCATTAGCACCTCCGATATGCACTGTGCAGGGATGGAGGGAAAAGGTAAAGATCAAATTAGTTAATTTGGCTTCTTATTAATAGCTCTGGCAAAAGACTCGGAGGAAGGTTTGCAGCTAATGGCTACAATGAGAGGAAATCAACCATGCTATTCTCACTCCTGATGCCCAAGTGAACAGAAGGCTGGCTGATTTCCTGTTTGCTAAATAGCGTCTTGAGGGTTTGAATGCTTTGTAAGAATGCCTGCCTTAGACTGTGTCTATGATGGGAAACTAATCAGTTGGCTGAGATCAAATGGATTTGCTAGTTATTTTTAAAAGACAAAATAGAATTAATTGATCCCTCTCCCACTTAAATGGCTTTTTAAAAATTTGTTTCAGGTTTTATCTTTTTTTCTATTAAAAAAAATGACCTTTGGGAGTAGGGTGAGATGAAAATAGACAGGTAAAAAATTAAGTAAATAAACACAGTCATTTTATCATTTATTTATTTATTTATTTATTTATTTATTTCAATTAAAGAAATGATTTAAATTCCCCTCCCCATCTCCCTCCCCCTTCTCCCCTCATCCCTACCCTCTGGTAACCACTAGCCCATTGTCCATGCCCATGAGTCTCTGTTTGTTCATCCTGTTCACTTGTAAACACGGTAATTTTAGATAGCAGTAAGGGCTGGTAAGGAAATAAGGCAGGCTTAAGAGTCAGTGACTGGATGTGGACATGATGCTATTTTAGATAAGATGGTCTGAGAAGGCCTCTTGAGATGACTTTTGATCAGAGACCTGAGAAATGAGAAGGAGATACTATGGGAGGATCTGGTGGGAGCACCTTCCAGGCAGAGGAAAGACAAGTGTAAAAGCCCTGAAGCTGCATAAGGAGCAGCAATTAGAATTAAACCTATGTTACTGAAACAGACAGCAAGAGGAAGAGTAGTAAGAGACTGCAGAGATCAGAGAATACAGAGTCATGAAGGCTCCGCTAAGGGTTTCGGTTTAAATCCTAAGTGCAGTGGGAGTCACTGTTGTGTTTTCAGCTGTGAACGGGCATGGTCTCATTTATGATTTATCCTGTCTGTTGTATTGAGGAAAGACAGTAAGGCAGGTAAGAGTTGGAGTTGAGGGACCAGTTAGGAGGCTGTTGAAATAAGCCAGGTGAGAGATAAAGTGAGAGACTTGGACTAAGGTGGTTATGGCAGAGATGGTGCCAAATAGCAGGATTTGAGATCAAATTTCAGGGTAGAACTTGCTAATGGAATAGATATTGAGAGGGAGTAGATTCGAGGGAAAAGAGAAGTCAAGGGCAGCTCTTTGGTTAAAGACCTAAGAAACTGTGTGACTTTGAACAAGTACCTTAATGTCTCTGAAGCTGTTTCTTCGACTGTAAAGTGAGAATTACCAGTTACATCCCATAGGCATTTTTGCATTGTATACTTAACTAATATTACTTGAAGGCCTCTTACATTAAAGAGTTTTGCTGTTGCTTTACAAATTTCATCTTCAGTTGCCCTCACAAGGATTCTAGGAGATTATTAACAGACATTTCCATTCTATGCACAAGAAAACTGATGCGCAAAAATGCGATGGTGTAATATCATATGGCAAGTAAGTGCCAGATGCAGGACTTAAATCCGTGTCTGTTTGTTTCAAAGCTCATGCTCTTTGTGGTTAAATGCGACCCAAAAGTGTGATAGTGGACTGACCTTGGAGACATGACTCTATCTTAAGCACCTGAAATACTATACTTGGGAATCCAAATAGGAACTAAAACTCTCAAATTTTATAGAAAGCAACAAGCCAGAGGTGCTCTTGTAATCCCCTTGAGCTCCTACTAGTAGATACAATAGGAGATAGGCATTCTGTTAAAGTTTGCCCAGAGCTGTCAACAGTTTTTTTTCCCACTTTAATTTTAAACTGAATGTTGTTAAACAGATGGATACCACTAGCAGTTTAGCTTGGAAACGCAGAATGTCTCAAATGAACTAACCCAATGCACTCACTGTCTATTCATTGTCGGGATAGTACAAATATTAAGAAATGGATTTTTAAAATGTGAGAACAACAAAAACTCCAGAGCCAAATGATGCTACATATGGTGATTACATCATTTTTAAGATAGAGGTTTCTTTAGGTACAGACCTTGATGTGAAACTTAAGATAGATAAAAGGGAGTGGAAATGTCCCATCATGTCCCATCAACCAAGTTGACCTTTGTTTACAGAAAGAAACTGAAGCTTAGCACTTTTAAGTTGCCCAACCATTTCTCCAAGAGGTCCCTCTGGCATATATCACATATCTTTTTCTCCTTTAGCAAATTCTTCCAGCTACTAGAATACAAAGGGAAATGCTGCTCATATCTACCAGAGCATGGTGCTACATAAAATTGGGAGACTTGAAAGCTCTTAAGAAATGACCTCATGCTTCCCTTTATCTGCAGCCCAGGATCCAAACCATCCCAGAAAACAATCTGTCTTCCCTTTCTCCTAACATTGTCCAGAGGCAGAGATTTCCCTAGGCAATATGACCCTTTGCCTTTCATGCGTATTTTCATTTGCATAAATGCCTGTGACCTGTAATTACTTTCCACTCTTCTGTGCACTGGTGTGATGCAAGACATAGCCAAGAGCATTCCATAGATCGTTAATGGGCAGACATATGGGCCATTGGCCCCTGGGATTCAGTTTCTTATTTGTTAGTAAAAGACTACAGGTTGTCAGATTCAACTGCTTGACCTTTCAAAAACTAAAAGACAAGCAAAATGAAAGGATGCTTTTCCTCAAAGTAACAACCAAAAAACTAGTGTTAGAAGCTGCCTTAGTGGAGATATTAAATCCACCAGAACATTTGTTGCAGGTAGAAATTTGGGCTTTTTTGGTATCCTTTTGGGACAATAAACTTGGCAAAATGAAGACAAATGATCATTTCAGGGCAGAAATAACATCACAGCAGAAGAGTCAACAAGATTGCCTAGTTATTATATTGTATTTTTTCTTCTAAATATGAAAGACTGTAGTTTAAAAGACTACTTAGCTGCAATTTGGAGTTGTGTTAAACATTCCATATTTAAGATAAATCAGTCTTTAGGGACTAAATTTTAACTAAAGGACAAGATAATTTGGTATAATAATACAGCATCAACAGTATCGGCTAATGAAAAAAAGATACTACAAAGGGAAGTTATGAAATAGATAGGTTATCTAACCATTTTATATACTATTAATTCTCATCATTGGAGAATGAATTTACACTTTACAGAATCTTATAAATGCTTTCTGGCACGGTGGATATCTAATTTGAGGATGAATTTCTGAATGATTCAAGTTCGTGAGTTTGTTCTTGAGGATGCATGGCATTTATAGTGTTGTTAAAGTTTTGTTTGGCTCCTTTGTAGCCCTCCAACTGTTTATAAGCTAGAGCAGTGAGAAGGGCTAAGAGCTGCAGTTACCCCACTGAGCTAATTAAGCCTGTTATGGAGCCTGAGATCTTAATTTCTGCATCTCTCAACATATAGAAGAGAAAATTGAAGCCCAGAGAAAGATACATTCAGTATCCCTCTCTATCGCTACCCCTACAAAGACATGGAAGTTCAGAGTGTCAAGGTGCATTTGTTCATTTGACAGACTATTATGTGGATATTTAAAATGTTTGAGTATTTATTTTAAATAAAACTTTTAACAATGCAACAAAAGTAGAACCAAAATATTCTAGTGCAATTGGTGAGGAATATGAGTGGATTATTTAGTCAATAACAGAAGCTCATTGTCATGTTTTAGATTTATTGAAACAAAATCAGTCTCTTAGTCAGATAACATCATAAGCTATGCCAAGGGGATCAGATATGTCTATTCAGGGCAAATGTATCAGGGTCACCTTCTCTCCTACCATGATGTCTGGTCTGAAAAAAATGCCGAATAAGTGGAAAGACAATGCACCAAATCAAGGAAAACACCCCCAGAATCTTTATGGATTTTGCTGACATAAAACTTATCCCCATCAATTGCAAACTGAAAGAAGCTCATCTCAATTCAGTCTGTTCAAAGAACCAATTAGCAGTAACTCATCCTCAGCAGGATTCAGGACAATCAATTTCTTGTCATCCAAGTCTGCATTTCTAGGTAATGCTAGGTCAGAAAGGGAAAAAAAAAGGAACAACATAATTTGGAGTGACATCTGTATGGTTTATGAAAATAAAGGTGCCCAAACTGAAAACTACTTAGAATACTGTGTGTGTGTGTGTGTGTGTGTGTGTGTTTGTGAAGTAAAGTGTGGATGGCATTATGCTTTTCTATATCCTTAAATATAGAGCATGCGCAGTGCAAAAAATATGGTAGTGGGCAGAGTAATGGCCCAAAGTATGTCCTCACACTAATGTTGGAAACTGGAATATGCTACATTACATGGCAAGGAAGAATTAAGGTTGCAAATAGAATTCAGGCTGCTAATCAGATAACCCTGAGAAGGGTAGATTATCCTGGATTATCCAGGATGTTATTACAAGGATCTTTATAAGTGAAAGAGGGAGACAAGAGACCCAGAGTCTGAGAAGGAGATATGATAATGGAAACAGAGGTTTGAGTGATGTGATTGCTGGCTTTTAAGATGGAAGGAAGCCATGAGCCAAGAAATAGATGTTGCTTCTAGAAGCTGAAAAAGTCGAAGAAACAGATTATCTCCTAGAGCTTCTAGAAGGAACACAGCCCACTGACACCTAATTTTAGTCCAGTGAGAACTGTGCTGCAGTTCTGACCTACAGAACAGTATGATAATAAATTTGTGTTATTTGAAGTTACTAACTTTGTAGTAATTTTTTTGCAGACACAATAGGTAATAAATATAATTACTCCTTTGTAGCTATGTGCATAGTATGGCTGCCCAAGTGTATGTGTATTATGGTAGCACAGGAGTGCAGTTTTACTTTCTTTTTCTCATGATGGTCCATGTCCCTTTCCAAATAACTTTTCTTTCAGTGACTGATTATGTGCTCTCCCTGTAAGCAACCTGTTTCTCTGGACTCTATGGCATCAGAAGGCAAATGTGAGGCAAGGACACAAGGAGTCATTTTTGATGCTCTTTTCACGAAAAGAGAAGCTTCTCTCGTTCTTGGAGAAAAGGAATTCTGTTTCATAATGAAGACTTGAAGGATCAAAACAGCACAGTGTACTAGAAAAAATATATAAATTTTAGAGTCAGATAGGTCCATATTTGAATCTTTGCATGAATATTTTGAGTGACCGAAGGCAAGTTACTTAACCTTTCTAGGTCAAAGTCACCTTATTACCTACTGGAAAAGTGACCTGCCACTACAAATCTTGCTGTGGCCTGGACATGTTTAATGTTTGTAATATATAAAAGGATGTTCTTCCAAGTATAAGGATCTAACAGTAAGGTACCAGGCATACTCAATCTTTGTAAATAGTCATGAGGAGCACAGAGTAATATATCTAAACTTCAAATATGACCATGGCCCTCTGTTTTAAACCCTTCGGTAGCTTTCTATCATCTATAGCAGCAGCTTTCAAGCCTTTTTGTTTTAGCATCCCTTCGCACTCTGAATAATTATTGAGGACCAGAAAGAGCTTTTGCTTATGTGGATTATATCTATCAATATGTACCATATTAAAAACTAAAATAAGAGTAACTATAATAAACCCATTAAAAGTTAGATATTTTGTGAAACATAACTATATTTTTTAAAACAAAAATTAAGCAAGAAGAATGATGTTTTATATTTTTTACATTTTTCGTGAATGTCTGGCTTGATAGAAGATGCATTTATTCTGTTGCAATATATTGTTTTGGTTGAAGTACATAAAAAAAAATGTAGCCTCCCCCAGATATGTTGTTGGAAAAGGGACGATTATTTTATTAGCTTCTTTGGATATTTTTGGTTGTTCTTCTTTGGTAGTGCACAAAAACTAAACAAGTGGTAGTTTCGTAAAGGCTAGTTGCTATATGGACTCTTAGGTCCTATCAATGAATTTCTTTTACTCTGATTTACCAGAAGTCCTTGGTCTGTCTTACATTTTGAATGATATTTTATCCATGCATGATTTTGTCACATCAAGCACCAGTCGTTTAAAACATTTTGATTCACTAAATTACGCAGATTTTTCTGCATAAATGTTGTCACATTTCATTATAAACATCAAAAATTCACATTTGTTAATATCATCACCAATCTCATCAGAAAAGTATTTAGGTATTTGGAAGCTGTCAAGCTCACTATGGCGAATACAAGTTTTCTAAATTTTAATTTTCACTAAGAGCTCTAATTTTGTCATCGGCAATACTATCAGTTTACCTTAAAGTGACAGACTCACTTCATTTATTATTTAGAAAATATCTGCCAAATACCATATCTGAATAACCAGTTTGTCTGTATGTCATTCTTCCAAATAAAAACTGTGATTCGTGGAAAAATCAGCTAGTTCAGCTCACAACCCAAACAATCACACACCCGCTTTTCCTAGCGATGACCATCACTCTTCAGTTTGCAGCAGAGGCGATTTATGCATATGTCCTAGTTCATCACACGAGTTGAGATTTAATAAAATTAATATATTTTTTACCTTTCTAAAACTCATGGGCATTTATTCCTATGTGAAAATGGTTATTTTTTATTTTATTTTATTTTTTACTGAGAACCTGACAGTGAAGAATATAAGATGACTAGTACATTTTGTAGTATACTTTGGTGCTAGTCTTGATTTGTGCTAATATGACAGTTTTACCCACCATCGCTCTTGCACCATCAGTGCAAATGTCAACACAGGGAAAAAGCAAATAATGCCTATGTATTATTTTAAAATTAGTTCTGGCCTTGCAAACCCCCTGAAAGCGTCTTGAGTACCCCCATGTGTCTGAGGACCATGCTTTGAGAAACACTATTCTACCGGATAAATTACAAGTTCCTAAGCAAGGCATGTTCAGCTTTCCATATGTAGTTTCTACCTTTCTCTCCAGCCTCATTTCGCTTTATGTGCCTACAATCCTGAAATGCCTCTAGTCCTGAATAGACCATGCTCACTTATGTGTCTCTTCTTTCTCTGATACCTTTCAGGCTACTCGATGCACTGTGATACATAATGCCATTCTCTTTGCTTCTCTAACTCCTAATCATCCTTTGAGATCTAATTTCAATGCCAGTTCCTTCACAAAGCCTTCCTTAAATTCCTCCCACTTAGAGCCTTCCTTCTTTGTGCTTCTTAGTACCTTCTGCACATCTCCATCACTCATATTCTCCTATCACAATAGTCTCTTTCCACTTCATTCTCCCTCTTCTCCACAAGATTATGAGTATCTTGAGGGCAGAGAGTTTGCATTAGTGATGGTTGTAACTCCATATTTGTTCTCTGCAGAGGTTTTCAATAAATGCTGTTTGAATGAATGCAGTAACCAATGTAAATATACTCAATAAGACAAGCTTGGGAAAAAATGAAAAATCTTCACAAAACATGTTTTTGTTTAAACTATACCATCTGCACCACAAACACATTTTCACTTTAACAGAGAATTAACCAAACAACAAAGTGATAGGGTCTTTTTTTATTTTACATCCATTTAACAAACTCGTCAAATGTCTACTTTATCCTGTCTCTGTACCTTGAGCTAGAGGTGATGAGATCCACTGGTTATACAATGATAATTAAGCATCACTACGATTGAAAGTAAACTAATCTTGGAATCAAATGATTTATTTTTACTCTATGTCTTCTATTTAATAGCTATGTCATCTTGGACAAATTATTTAATACCTCTGAGTTTCACTTTCCTTAGCTGCAAAATGAAAATCATAGTATCTATTTAAAACAGGTTGTAATAATCAGAAGAGAATTTAAATAAAAACATTTATCACAGTTTCCAATATACAATAAATGCTCAATAAGCACTGATTTAAACCAATTGGTCATTATTTTTGTCCTCAAGGATACTACAAACTGATTTTAGCATCATATATATGAACAATTAATCTTATTTAAGGCAAATAAAGTAAAATGCAAAATAATCATGTAAATAGCATGGTTTGGGAGCACAGATTAAGAAAGCACATTGAGGTACAAATTAGTAGTTACAAAACAGTCACAGGGATGTAGAGTACAGCATAGGGAATATAGTGAATATTACTGTAATGGCTACGTGTAGAGCCAGATGGGTACTGGGTGGATCTCACTTCATAAATTATATAACTATCCAACTATTGTACTGTATACCTGAAACTAATATAAAAATTTTTTAAAAGGTAAAAAGAAAGCACATTGAAGAAGAATGGGAAAATTAAGAATTAGTGTTGCTAGGGCCCTACAATCCCCTGCTACTTAAAGTGTGCTCCATAGATCAGCACTGGCATTACTTGAGAGCTTGTAAAGAACCATGGGGCCCACGTCAGACCTTCTGAATCAGAATCTACATTTTATCAACTTCCTAGATCAATCCTCTGCACACTAAATCTTGAGAAGCACTTGTATAGAGAGAGAGACAGACCTCATGTCATTAAGATTCTCTTATGATTAATGCTGGATGTAGACTTGGGCTTATTTCTTATTGTTCTGAAGGCTTGCTTGCATCTTTGTGAGCTTTTTAAGCACTGTATTTGGTGTAGATTTCACCTTGTTTATTTTGCCTTGCATGGAAGTTAAAATCCCAAATTGTCTTACTTGACTGGATGAGGCTAAGGACCAGGTAAGTCTCCTTGTAAAACTAGAAGTGAATTTTGGACTTTGAGTACCAAATAAAATACACATATCATATTTCAGTGTCTTGTCAACTTAAAAGAGAAACCAGTAGAGGAGAATTCTTCCTTTCACTAGCATAATAGATTTGGATTTCAGTTTGGTTAGGGATTTTATCTGTTAAAATGTTTTCTGAATATTTAATAAACCCGAATGAGTATTTTTACCAAAGATAAGCTCTAGCATATAAATATCTCTATATAGCAAAAAAAGATCAGCACAGAAGATGAATTTGACAAAAGTTATTTCTCAGTAAGATAAGCCTTATAAAACCTGTAGTATCATTAGATGTGATGGAGAATTGTGGTGGTTCTAAAGCTTTATTCTGCGTATGAACCACTAAAGAAGCATAATAAAATCCAGATTCTAGGGTCTCACCTCTGGAAGCTCTCATTCAGTACTACCAAAATAGGATCAGGAAAATTACAACAAGGTCTCTGATTGCTTGCAACCATGCTTTGAGAAATATTGAAACCCAATCAAGTCAGAATATTGAATCAGAACACCTGGGAAATGGAAGAGGCAATGAATTAACTGAGTGTTTGTTATGTGCCAGATATATGAAGAACATGATCACATTTTATCTTTACATTTCATTTTATGGGAGAGCTGTTATCCCCATTTTACAGATTGGAAACTAGGTTGCACATCTGGGAATACTGGAACCAACTCTGTAATCTATGGTCTTCTCACCACCACACATTGTAAACTCTTAAACTGGGTTCAAATCTTTCTCTGTAACATTTCACTTTAGTAACTATGCACAAGGCACTTAATTTAATCTCTTTCAGTCTTAATTTTCTTATCTGAAAAATAAGAATAATAATAGCAGCTCTGTCAACATCGTAGGATTGTGACAATCCAAGATGATCACAGATGTGACCTCTTGAAATTTTATTTCCATAAAATGTCTCTTGGTCTTGGTCGGTCATCAAGGGGTCCAACCTTAGTTTGAAATCTGAGATGAGTGTGGAACTAACTTTATTTGGTTTTGTATTGTCACTTGTTTGTTTCCGTTAATAAATGAATGCATTTCTCCTCCCAGGATAGTACCAGGATTTAAAGAGTTGTCCAAAAATGAAATTAAGTATTGACCTCTAACCTCTCCTCTGGGCCATCACGGTAATGGAGATTGCTGCCCCACATGTGAGATTCTGCCATATTCTCAGAGCTCCTAGTCTAAGAGGCGCACAGGTTTCTGTGACCTCAGAATCGTAGATATGCATTTTTTCCAGATTGGAGAAATCCGCACCTTCTTTCCCTACTGTCAAAGATACTTTACTTTCTTTCTCTGATTTCACTTACGTAAACCTAGTCAGCTCTTCAGTGGGCTTAGGATTTTATGAACAACAGGACATGTCCAAAACTATGCTGCTTTGGTATTGGTTTCCACAAAAAAAAAAAAAAATACTCGAGGCAAGAACCTAAAAGGGACCTAGGATTATGGGGAAAAGAAAAACAAATATATAAAAAAGGAGAAAAACTCATGTTCACATGTAAAAATAAAAAAAGTCCTATCGCATGTAGCAGCAACATAAAAACATTCTGGGGGAAAAGACACCTATAATCCAACATCCAGGATAAACCACTGCTCTCATTTTGGCATATTTCTTTGTATTTGTTGTCATTTTGGCATGTGTCCTTGTATTTGACACTTATACTCTTTTCCTACATTTAGTTTTGTATCTTTGTTTTTAGTTAGTATTATTTAAGAATTCGTTCCTATATTGCTTAAAACTAGTGAAGTTTTAGGTTGTATCTAAATTAGTATAATTATAAATAGTATCATGATAGATATCTTCATTCAAAATAATTTGTCTGTATTTTGACCTATTTTCTTAAGAAATATGCCTAGCAATGGAAATATTAAACTACAGAGTATGGAGTTTTTAAGACATAAGAATCCATTCATTAATTCAGCAAGGTTTTAATTGAATACCACTCACTATCCATTATTTGTTCCCAAGCTAGAAGAAAATTTTGGCTTCCTGTAAGTATATCGATATGGGGCTTCAGAAGGCAGGTGATGAAAATGCCAAGGACCAGCAATAACCATTGTCCCACTGGTCATGTCCCACCTTAATGAGGAGAATATGGGGATGAATATTTGAAATCTGGATTGAATGAATTTTGATTTGCCTCTGGTTTTGTTAAAGTCCCAGAGACATTACAAATTTAAAGGTATTCATTAGCAGAGTTTAAGCATTTGCAAGACAATCGTATAACGAGAGGTGAGGGCAGAACTGGCTTCATGGGTGTGTGACTGGTACAGTTACACTGAAACCCACAAATAGAAGGGCCCTGGACTTGGTTTAATGCTCTGTTGTCACCATCTTGAAATTCATAATGGTTTTTTTGAACAAGGAGCATCACATTTTCATTTTGCATTGGGTCCTGCACAGTAAAATATTACTGCCATAAAAATGACACAGATATTGGATGAACTGAAGGATCCTTAGGGCTAACTCTGATATTTTATAATGCTGTCTGTTCTCTATATGGCCCTTTAAATGGATTGGGTTTCCTAGCACAAGCCCCTCATTCAGAATTCCATAAAGGTCAGCCATAGGCAGTAGTAACACTCTGTCAGCAGTGTTTGCCCCAATTGTCCACAGTCCTGTTATGATTTACTCTTTTTCACTTTTGTTTTCCCTTGATTTCTGACCTCTGTCTTGTACCTGACTTCCAGAAGCTCTCCTGGTACCCATCCTGAGGCTCTATTTGAACAAACTTTAATTCTTGGCACAGTTTGTTAACTATAATGAGGAAATTTTCTGGACCTACTCACTTGCAGCTGCAGATAAGAGGCATTCACCTACATTGAATTCTCCTACATTGAATTCAACCAAATCCAGTAACTCAGGAGAAATATATTTGCTATTTAGGGGGTGTGGAGGCGGAAAGAGATATATTGATTTAGGTTAGAAATGGTTTGTTCCTGAAGTTACTCCCTCCAGGAAGCCTTTCGTTATTCTCCAACAATAAGTTAGCTGCTTCTTCTATGTGGTTGCCTAGCACTCTGTATTCACCCCTATGTAGTACTTACCAGATACTACATAGTGTGAGTTCACGCTCACTTAACAATATCTGACACTACAATGGAAATTGCTTGAAGGCAGGTACCATGTTATATGTTTTCTTATATAGCCCCAAAGCTAGGAATAGTGTCTGGCACATAATATTTGTTCAAAAATATTTATTCAATGAATTGATATGTGGGAAAGTTAGGCGAGGCAACCCTTGGTTGACCTCACAGATTGCAAGGACCTTGTCAGCTTATAATTCCTTATTTTTTTTATTTTTTTACACCTATAGCACCTGGTCTTCCTAGGTGGTTCATTATTTCATTTTTTAAAAATCTAATAGGTCTACAGCCATGCTACCCTGAGCAAGCCTGAACCCATCTGATCTCGGAAGCTAAGCAGGGTCGGTCCTGGTTAGTACTTGGATGGGAGACCACCTAGGAAGACCAGGTGCTGTAGGCATAAAAATAAAAATAAAAAAAATAAGAGATTGTAAACTGACAAGGTCCTTGCAATCTGTGAGGTCAACCAAGGGTTGCCTCGGCTAAAAAAAAAATTAATACGCTATATGTTTTTTTTTTAGCAATTTTAGGTTTACAGAATAATTGAGTAGAAAGGGCACAGAGTTCCTATATATCACCTCACCGCCCTCCCCACAGCTTCTTCTGTTATTAATATCATGCTTTAGTGTACTACATTTGTTAAAATTCGCTAACTAATATTGATACATTATTTTTAACAAAAATCCATAGTTTACATTCGAGTTTACTCTTTGTATGATACATTCAATGGGTCTTGACAAATGTGTAATTATGTTAATCCACAATTACATATCCTAGAGATTAGTTTTACTGCCTTAAAAATCCTCTCTGCTCTAACTACTCATCCCCCTTTCCCCTCACCCCTCTCATATGAACCCCTAGAAACTATTGATCTTTTTTACTGTCTCCAATGTCTTGCCTTTTCCAAAATGTCATAGAGTTGGAATTATATAATATGGCCTTTTAGTATAGGCTTTTCCTATTGGCTCCTTTCACTTAGCAATATGCTTTAAAGTTCCTCCACATCTTTTTGTGCCTTGAGTGTTTATTTCAGTTACTGGTAAATAATATGTCATTGCATGAATGTACCACACTTTATCAATTCACCTACTGAAACACAACTTGGTTGCTTTCACGCTTGGTCAATTATAAATAAGATTACTATAAACATTTGTGTGCACATTTTTGTGTGCACGTAAGTTTTCAACTCATTTGAGTAATTACCTAAGAGTGCAATTGCTGGATCATATGGTAAAAATATGTTTGGTTTTGTAAAAAAATTGCTAAACTGTCTTCTAAAGTAGTTGTACCATTTCATATTCCCACCAGCAATGAATGAGAGTTCCTGTTTCTCCACATCCTCACCAGTATTTGGTATTGCCAGTGTTTTGGATTTTGGTAATTCTAGTGGTCTCATTATTGTTTCAGTTTGCATTTCCCTATTGGCATATGATATTGAACATTTTTATATAAAGTTTTGTTATTTGTATATCTTCTTTGGTGAGATATGTATCCAGATCTTTGGTCCATTTTTTAAATTGAGATATTTTCTTACTGTTGAATTTAACAATTCTTGGTATATTTTGGATATCAGTCCTTTATCAGATTTTTTTTTTGCAAAGATTTTCTCCCAGTCTGTGACTTATCTTTTAATTATCTTAACAATGTCTTTTACAGAGCAAAAAATAATAATTTTAAGTAAGTCCAACTTATTCAATTGTTTTTTAATGACGGTGCTTTTGGTGTTATATCTAGTCATCACCAAACTCAAGGTCACCAAGGTTTTCTCCTATGTTATCTTCTAGGAGTATTGTAGTTTCTTGTTTGTTTTATATTTAGATCTATGATCCATTTTGAGTTAATTTTTGTGATAGGTATAAGGTCTGTATCTATGTGAATGTCCAGTATTTCCAACAGCATTTGTTGAAAAGACTATCCTTTCTTCATTGTATTGCCTTTGCTTCTTTATCAAAGATTAGCGGACTATATTTAGGTAGGTCTATTTTGGGGGTTATTAGGGTGGTCCATTAATCTATTTGACTATTATTTCACCAATATCATACTATCTTAAACACTTAGCTTTATAGCAAGTCTCAGAGTATTCTAACTTTAATATTGTGTTGGCCATTCTGAGCTTGTCACCCTTCCATATAAACTTTAGAATCAGTTTGCTTATATCTACTGTCAGTTGGGAAGAACTGACATCTTGACAATACTGAGTCTTCTTCTCCATGTGCATGATATACGTCTTCATTTATTTTGGTCTTTGATTTCTTTCATCAGAGTTTTGTAGTTTGTTTTTTTTTTTTCAAATAACTCTTGTACATTTTTTTTTAGATTTATACCTGAATATTACATTTTTTCATGTTCTATTTCTTTTTTATCACCAAAAAATCCATACCCAATTTAGAAAATGCAAAAAGCAAAATGTCACAAAAAAATGTCTACAATCCCACTGGTCTTGGCATAAATTTTTAGAGCTATTTATGTATGTACGAATTTTGGTGAGGGGAATTTAATTAGTTCCAACTAATCATATGCTTTTAGATATTTAGGTATTTTAGTTTTGCAATATTACAACTTAGACAAACAAGGATAATTGAATGAATATGGATTAGAATTTAAAAATAAACATTTAAACAATCTTAAATATTCTCAAAACCAGACAAAATACTTAGAGATTCACTGAAATTTACAAAAACACTCTGCTGTTTACTAAGATTTATAATAACCTGATGGTAGTGTCTAGGGATCCCAATTCTAATAAAATCAATGTTTTTACCAAATTGTGATATTAAACTTGCTTCATGCCAAATGCTTTTACTTTGCCAAATATTTTCAAACTCTATTCCGTGGAGGCCATGGAAGCTATAGTAATGGATTCTGATCAATTATGACTTATGTTCATGACTTTGATTATATAGTCCTTCTAAATTACTTAACCTGACCTCTTCCTCATTTAATGAAAAACATGAAATTGTGCCAATCATGGACTTTAATCCATCCTCTGCTAAATTATATAAATGATTATTCGAAAGTAAAATATGTCACCATTCACCTGCATTAGTATTAGCACACTGGGCCATGGTTTATGAGCTCATTATCTGCTTATCATTTTTCTGGCAAGTGTCTCTAATTTCCTTTGTAGAACTAATCTTCCATGATTAGACCATGTGGTTTGGATGGGGAATCCCAGGGACGGGCTAGTTACTAAGCCTAGACAATTGGATCATTACATAACCTAACTATAATGAATAATGCAAATATGGTCTTATTATCAAATCAGTGATGATATCAGAGCATTTGATGAAGGAAACCAGATAAGCTTCGCACTTTGCAAATACATGAGAAGCTGTACATTTGCAAGAGTGGATTTACTGGGCAACCTGAGATGAGCAGAATTTGCTTGAGATATTGGCAGTGCAGAGGAAAGTCGACCTAACAGTTGGGAGTGGGGAAAGAGGGAAAGAGGGAAGGAGAAAAAGAGAGATGGAGTGAAGTAGGAGGATAGTCCTGGTGACATTACTGAGACCCTAGATCCAGCTGTGTCTGTGTATATAGTCAGAAGCATTCTGGACATTTAGGTTATGTCAATCAGGAAACCACATTTTTTACCTGGGGCATTTTAAGGGGATTTTCTACCCTCCTTATTTCCAGTAGTTATGACTAACAACAATTTAGGATGGTTCAAGCTCTTTCAGACACAGTTCCAACTCCTATGGTACTACATATTCTTAGGTTTAAAGAGTAGGTTATAAATGATAGCACAGTAATTTGGAGACAAGAAATGACCTTGAGTTACTTCGGTACTGTCATTCTATTTGACTATTTACAGTTTTTATTTGTATTGAAGTTTTCAAGCAGTGACCCACAGTGTGAACTGAGAGATGTAATTTTGTTTGAGAGTTTACATTTTAGATTATACACAAAATAACTTTCCTGGATTTGAAAAGCATCTTTAAGATTTAAAGTACTTCCTTTAAAATTGTGAAAAAGTTTGTTTTAATACTACAAATCAAGAAAACAATGGGTATTACTGATTTGTGCATTATTATTATTAAAATAATTTTGTCACATAGAGGAGCAGGTGTTAAAAAAGGAGCTACTATAGATATTAAATGCTCTTGGTCTGCCACTGTCTGTTTGCCACGGGTCATTAAAAGAAATTTCCAGAACTTGCACTGTCAAGTCTAATTCTCTCCTTAAGTGTTCAAAGCCCCTTTTGGATTTTCCTCACTTTTAGTTAATCACAGGAATCTCTTGGTGCCTTTTTCCAGATATTGGTATATTGGTTTGTGGTCTGTTACCTTCTTCATGGTTTAGGTTGATTAGGTCATGGCTGCATTACTCAGAGCTCTCCACTCTTATTCACAACTGATTACATTTCATTACTTTTGTGCCATATGGTGAGATTGCTATTGTAATGGAAGAAAATTATGGATTCTATGTTTCATATGCATTTCTGACTGCCTACAGGGATTTTGTTGGCATTCTGGAGGTTGGTAACTTCTTTTGTTCTTTTCGGTCCTTTTCTTTTACATTTTTTCACATTCCTTTCTTTTCTTTTGTGTTTTCTTTTAGTTTCCTTGTTTTTATATGAGTTTCAAATCTTTCTTTGTTCTTAGAGAAAGGAAACATCATAGATAAAACTAAATGTTTCACTTAGTATTATCATTTATTTCCCTTATTGTCCAAAAGCAAACACTGCCATGAAGATTCTTTTGTAAAGACTTCTATTATGTAAATATTATACATATGTATATTTTTATTATATCTTTTCCTGCTAAAGTCTGTGACTTTATAAGACACATTATAAAGAATAAGGCAAATAACACACTTTAGCCATTCTCTGAATTCCACTCCTCTCAGTAATCTTCCTTATAATTTTTGCCTGGATTTCAGTTCAACTTATTGTTTTAGCAAAAAATAAGTCATGAGCAGAGGCAGTTCGATTGTGGAGGAAGATGACAGACTAGGTAAAAGCAGGGTTCTCCTCCTCCCAGGTCTGCATTGAAATTACAACCAAATTATAAAATAAATCAATGTGGAGAATCACCTGAAGGTAAGTTGATCATAACATCTACGTTTCATAATATAAAGGAGCCACATCGAAGCTGGTAAGGAGGGGCAATGTCATGAATCGGGCTGGACCCAAACTCACGGGTGGTGGAGGATCACCAGGAGGAAAAGCGAGGCTGCAGAAGTTCCCCTGAAGGAGAGGGGGGTCCTGGCCTCATCTGGGGGTTCCCCAGCCCAGGGGAGAGGAGATTCCAATAACTCTGACTATAGAAACCAGAGGGGATTCCGGCCGTCTGGGTGAGATGGAAGGGGACTGAAACCCTAGATGCCCCTTTGAAGGACCCAAGCTCAGGCTTTCTGACCTGTGGACACTCACTGGGGACACTAGCGGTGGGTCAGAGGCTCATGCGGGATCCATATCGAGAAAGTCTGCATTACCTGGCGCCAGAACGAGGGCTGGAAGGGCAGCCACCATTGTGCCTTACTACGGACCCCTACCTGGCAATCTACAGACTCCCCCCACCAGCTCCACTGTGCAGACCCCTCCCACAGGGCCATTAGGAAACTCTGGCCTGAGGGGATCAGCCCACCCCATCCAACCTGCAGATTGCCTGGGGCTTTTGTTGCTGGGTGGCTGCTACGCCCTGTGCCCATTCAGGACCAAACATTCCCACCTGGAGGCCAGCACTGTGAGCACACATTTCCAAGATAGTTTCAGGCAGATCACTGCTGCCAACATGAACTTGGGTGGATCTCGGGGGTCTGTGGGACCGTCCCAGAAGCAGCTTCTCCCTGGGATCTGTGACTACTGCAGGAACGTGTAGCTACGGAAATTGCAGAAAACTGAGGCTTTTGGCCGGACAGCCCTTGACTCCCTGAGCTTCTGCCCCATCCAATACACAAAGTGCCCGAGGCACGTTGCTAGGCAGCTGCCCCTGCTCTGGGGAAGTGCATTCTGCACAGTCAACAGAACTCAGCCAGCAAGGTGAGCAAAGTTCAGGGAACACAGCAACAGGAAGATCACTGCTGCCAGCATGAGATACAGTAACGCTTAGGCGAATCTCAGGGGTTTCTGGGCCCATCACAGATGACAGCAGGTCTCGCAGTGATATGTAACTTTTGTTGGAGCCCACGGTCTCAGAGCTAGCAGCAAATCTGATGTTGTGC
This sequence comes from Pteropus vampyrus, assembly GCF_000151845.1. NCBI lineage: Eukaryota > Metazoa > Chordata > Mammalia > Chiroptera > Pteropodidae > Pteropus > Pteropus vampyrus. The sequence goes on from NW_011889143.1 coordinate 495,721, forward strand.
AGGCCTAATGGCCACGTGCATCACTGAGACTATGCCCCACCTAACCTGCAAATGACCTGTAGCCAGCCTACTCCCAGGCAACCCAGTCCCATCCTGTGCTTTCCTTTGGTCACAAAGTCAACAGGAAACAACAGCACTCAGTTCATGTGGCCCACGCAAAGTCCATCCATACTGGAGAAGCTTTCAGTGGCAGGCCACAAACTCGTGCCCACGAGCTTCAGTGATTCTTAAACAGAGTTTGTGTGTTTGCAGGTCCGAGGTGAGCAGCAGCTGGCCTTGCTACAATTGGAAACTTGTACAGGAGCCACAGAGATGGCACTGGTGTGCAAACTGACACCGCACTGTCAGGAGGAAATTTATTCAATAGACCCAGGAGACTCCCAAGGTCCATGCGCCACCCAACGTGCATATCACCCAGAGGCTCTTCCAGTTTCAGAGACTTACAGGCAACTGACAGGCAGTGTCAGGCCTGGAGGAGAACTGGTCCCTCTGCTAAAATGCCCAAGGTCGGGGACGGGGAATAACAGACCACAGCCTATAGCGTTGTCTCTTCCACTTACCTATAGATCCGGCATAGGCAACAACCATCTATGATCACTTTGTAGTTCCCACCCAGTAGCCTTAAGCAATCCAAGGCAGTGGCTGACCATGGCCTACAGGGGAGCATCTCCCAAGGGGCCACAAAACCAATGCACCTGGAGGCTGGCACTAGACCACAATAGAGCAACCCCTGACTAGCCCCATTAGTGCTATACACAAAGGGTGGTTGCAACATGTACACAAGCCTGTTAAGTCATATCCCACTCAGTGGGGTCAGCACCCACACAGCAACTCTTACCCTGTGGGTGCAGCCAATTCCCAATTAGTCATCCTGAGCATTAATCCCATCCACTGATGTACTAACAACAATAAAAGCTTAGCTACAACAGAAGATCACATGCAACCCACACAAAGATCACATCCAGAGCCCCCAGCCAAAGGGATCAGGGAGAGTGTGCCACTGGGCCACACAGCACACCTTCCACATTAGGCCATCTGGCCAAGGCTGAGAGATGAAATAAATATTTTTGACACACAGAAATGAACACAGAGAGGCTAATGAAATGAGAAAACAAAGAAACATACCACAAATGAAACAACAGGAGAAAACTCCAGAAAATAAGCTAAATGAAATGGAGGCAAGCAACCTACCAGAGACACAGTTCAAAATAATGGTTATAAGGATGATCAATGAACCTAGGGGGAAAACGGATGAGCACAATGAGAACATCAACAGAAAGTTATTGTAAGCATAAAAAAAGGACATAGAAGCCATAAAACAGAACCAGACAGAGATGAATAATACAATATCTGAAATGAAGAATACACTAGAAGGATTCAACAGTAGATTGAGCAAAGCAGAAGGTCAAATTAGTGAACTGGAAGACAAGGTAGCAGAATACACCCAATCAGAACAACAAAAAGAAAAAAGAATTTAAAAAATGAAGATAGTTTAAGAGACATCAGGGACAGCACCCATAACAATATCCGGATCATAGGAATACCTGATAGACAAGAGAGAGAGCAAGGGATTGAGAACCTATTTGAAGAAATAATGACAGAAAACTTCCCTAACCCGGCAAAGGAAGTGGACATACAAGTCCAGGAAGCACGAGGAGTCCCAAACAAGAGGAATTCAAACAGACCCACAGCAAGACACATCATAATTAAAATGACAAAGGTCAAAGACAAACAGAAATCTTAAAAGCAGCAAGAGAAAGGCAGCTAGTTACTTACAAGGTTACCCCCATAAAAATGCCTGCTGACTTTTCAACAGAAACTTTGCAGGCCAGAAGGGACTGGCTGGAAATATTTAAAGTTATGAAAAACAAGATTCTACAACCACAAATACTCTACCCAACAAGGCTGTTGATTGAAATAGAAGGTGAAATAAAGAGCTTCCCAGACAGGAAAAAGCTTAAGGAATTCATTACCAACAAGCCAGTATTACAAGAAATGTTAAAGGGACTTCTATAAAAGAGGTGTTAAAAAAAAGAAAAAAAAACAAATACAATTAATAAAATGGCAATAACCATGTACCTATCAATAATCACTTTAAATGTCAATGGATAAATGCTCCGAGCAAAAGACATAGGGAAGCCGAATGGATAAGAAAACAAGACTCATGCATATGCTGTCTATAAGAGACTCACTTCAGATCAAATGACACTCATAGACTGAAAATAAAGGGATGGAAAAAGATATTTCAGGCAAATGGAGATGGAAAAGAAGCCGGGGTAGCAATACTTATACCAGACAAAATAGGTTATAAAAAAGAGGATATAATAAGAGACAAATAAGGGCATTGCATAATGATAAAGGTATCAACACATCAAGAGGACATAACCCTAGTAAACATATAAGTACCCAATATAGGAGCACCTACATACATAGAGCAATTATTGACTGGCATAAAAGGAGAGATCAACAGCAATAGACTCATAGTAGGAGACTTTTAACACCGCATTGACACCAATGGACAGATCCTCCAGACAAAAAACCAACAAGGAAATAATGGGCCTAAAAGACACACTAGACCAGATCGATTTAATAGATATTTTCAGAGCATTTTACCCCCAAGCAGCAAAATATACATTCTTCTCAAGAGGAAAAGAATGTAACATTTTCCAGGATAGACCACATGTTAGGACACAAAACACATCTCAATAAATTTAAGAAGACTGAAATCATATCAACCATCTTCTCTGATCGCAATGGTATGAAACTATAAATCAACTACAAGAAAAAAACTGGAAAATACACAAACACATAGGAGCTACATAACATGCTACTAAACAATGAATGGGTTAACAATGAGTTCAAGGAAGAAATTGAAAGTTACCTAGAGAGAAATGAAAGTGAAAACAAAATGACTCAAAATCTATGGGACACAGCAAAAGCAGTCCTAAGAGGGAAATTCAAAGCAATACAGGGCTATCTCAAGAAACAAGAAAAAGCTCAAATAAACAATCTAACCTTACACTTAAAAAAACTAGTGCAAGAACAGCAAGCAAAGCCCAAAGTGAGTAGAAGGAAGGAAATAATAAAGATTAGACTAGAAATAAATGAAATAGAGTCTAGGAAAACAATACAAAAGATTAATGAAACCATGATTTGGTTCTTTGAAAGGATAAACAAAATTGACAAACCCTTAACCAGACTCATCAAGGAAAAAGTGAGAGGACTTGAATAAATAAAATCAGAAATGAAAGAGGAGAAATAACTACGGACTCCACAGAGATACAAAGGATCATAAGAAAATACTATGAGCAATTATATGACAACAAATTGGACATTCTGGAAGAAATGGATACATCCTAGAAACATACAATCTCCCAAAACTAAGTCAAGAAAAAAACAGAAAATCTCAACCAACTTATTACTAATGAAATAGAATCAGTAATCAAAAACTACTAAAAAACAAAAGTCCTGGACCATATTTCTTCATAGGCGAATTTTACCAAGCATTCAAAGAATTAACACCTATTCTTTTCAAACTATTCCAAAAACTTCAAGAGGGAAGGCTCTCTAATTCTCTTTATAAGGTCACCATTACTTTGATTCCAAAACCAGACAAAGACATTACAAAAAAAAAAAAAAATAGGCCAATATGTCTTATGAACATTGATGCAAAAATCCTCAACAAAATATTAGCTAAGTACGGGAGGGGGTTGGGGGGTTGGGACAATGGGTTGAAGGGTTAAAGAAGTACAAATTAGTAGTTGATAGATGGTCATGGAATCATCATCAACTATTCACTATGGAGCATGGCATAGTGAATGCAGTTAGCATTAATGTAATGGCTAGGTAGAAAGCCAGAGGAGAGAAAGAGTAATTAGGGGGATTGTTTTCTAAACTATAAGAATGTCTAACCAATGTACTGTATACTTGAAACTAATAAAATAAAATTTAAAAAAATATTAGCAAACCAAATTCAGCAATATATTTAAAATATATACCATGATCAAGTTAGATTTATTCCTGGGATGCAAGGTTGGTACGATATCCACAAATCGATTAATGTGATACACAACATTAACAAATCGAAAGATAAAAATCATATGATCATATCATAGATGCAGAAAAAGTGTTCAACAAAATCCAGCATCCATTTATGATGAAAATTCTCAGCAGGGGGTGGCTCCATAGTGTAGAGGTTAGCACCTCTGCTTTACACACAGAAGGTCTTGGGTTTGCGCCCCAGGTGGAGCCACAGACAATACCCCGAGTGCACCAGGGGCCCCAAGTGTGCCAGGCTCTGGGTGCACCAGGCCCCCTGAGTGTGCTGGGGTGCCAGGCCCCAGGTGCACACCACGAGCATGTGGGAGGAGACACCCTACCTTCAGAAATCCAGTTCTTAAGGGGAAATGGCAACATCCATAGGTCAGGAGTGGAAGTAGCCGGGGGGGAATATTAAAGAGGGGAAAAAATAAATAAAAATAAAAAAATTTAAAAAATTTCTCAGCAAAGTGGAAATAGAGGGAACATACCTAAACATAATAAAGGCCATATATGACAAACCTACAGCTAACATCATACTCAATGGGGAAAGGCTAAAAGCATTTTCCTTAAGATCAAGAATAAGACAAGGATGCCCACTTTCACCATTCCTATTCAAGAGTGTACTACAAGTTTTAGATACAGCAATAAGACAAGAGAAAGAAAAGGTATCCGAATTGGAAAGGAAGAAGTAAAACTCTCGTTATTTGCTGATGATATGATACTATGTATGAAGAACCCTAAAGATTTCACCAAAAAACTGTTAGAATTGATCTATGAATTCAGTAAAGTAGTAGGATACAAAATTAATATTCAGAAGTCAGTGGCATTTTTATATATCAATGATGAACTTTCAGAAAGAGAAATTAAGAAAACAATTCCATTTACAATTGCATTGAAAACAATAAAATACCTGGGAATCAAATTAACCAAGGAGGTAAAAGACCCGTTTTCAGAAAATTATAAGTCCTTGAAAAAAAATTGAGGAAGATACAAATAAATGGAACTATATACAGTGCTCATGGGTAAGAAGAATCAACGTCATTAAAATGGCCATACTATTCCAAGTAATCTAGAGATTCGATGCAATTCCTATCAAAATATCAATGGCATTTTTCAGAGAGTTAGAACAAATAATCCTAAAATTTATATGGACCCACAAAAGACTCCCAATAGCCATAGCAATCTTGAGAAAGAACAAAGTTAGAGGTATCACACTACCTGATATCAAACTATACTACAAGGCTACAGTAATCAAAACAACATGTTTCTGGCATAAAAACAGATACATTGATCAATGGAATAGAACAGAGAGCCTAGAAATAAATCCACATCTATATGTTCACTTAATATATGACGAAGAACACAAGAATATACAATGAGGTAAAGACAGTTTCTTCAATAAATGGTGTTGGGAAAACTGGACAGATACATG
>NW_011889143.1:501243-525885 GCF_000151845.1 Pteropus vampyrus
TCTAGAGATTCGATGCAATTCCTATCAAAATATCAATGGCATTTTTCAGAGAGTTAGAACAAATAATCCTAAAATTTATATGGACCCACAAAAGACCCCCAATAGCCATAGCAATCTTGAGAAAGAACAAAGTTAGAGGTATCACACTACCTGATATCAAACTATACTACAAGGCTACAGTAATCAAAACAACATGTTTCTGGCATAAAAACAGATACATTGATCAATGGAATAGAACAGAGAGCCTAGAAATAAATCCACATCTATATGTTCACTTAATATATGACGAAGAACACAAGAATATACAATGAGGTAAAGACAGTTTCTTCAATAAATGGTGTTGGGAAAACTGGACAGATACATGCAAAAAAAAAAAAGACACTGGACCACCTTCTTACACCACATACAAGAACAGACTCAATATAGACTAAAGACTTAAATGTAAGACCCGAAATCATAAAACTTCTAGAAGAAAACATAGGCAGTAATCTCTCTGATATCGTTACTGGTAATTTCTTTTCAGACATATCTCATCAGACAAGGGAAACAAAAGAAAAAAAATAAACAAATGGGACTACATCAAACTAAAAAGTATTTGCACAGCAAAGGAAACCATCACGAAAATGAAAAGACAACTGACTGAATGGGATAAGATATGTGCTAATGATACATCTGATAAGAGGTTAATATCCAAAATATATAAAGAATTCATACAACTCAATATAAAAAAAAAAACAATCCAATTAAAAAATAGGCAGAAGACCTGAATAGATATTTCTCCATAGAGGAAATACGGATTGCCAATAAACATATGAAAAGATGCTCAAGGTCGCTAATCATCAGAGAAATGAAAAATTAAAACCACATTGAGATGTCACCTCACACCTGTCAGAATGGCTATCATCAATAAATCAAAGAACAACAGAGCTGGCGAGGATGTGGAGAAAAGGGAACCCTCGTAAATTGTTGGTGAGATTACAAATTGGTACAGCCACTATGGAAAACAGTCTGGAGCTCTTGACTCTGCCATTGTACTTCTGGGTATTTATCCAAAGAAAACCAAAACAATAATTCATAAAGGTCTATGCACCTCTATGTTCATGGCAGCACAATTTACAATAGCCAAAATACGGAAGCCACCTAAATGCCCATCAACAGATGATTGGATAAAGAAGTTATGGTTCATATGTAGAATGGTTCACATATAGAACTCAGCCATTAAAAAAACAAAATCCTACATTCACAACGACATATGAACCTAGAGGTTATTATGCTGAGTGAAATAAGTCAGACAAAGAAAGATAAATACCACGTGATTTCACTTATATGTGGAATCTAAAGAACAAAAAGAACAAACTAATCAAAAAGAGACTCACAAATATAGAGGACAATCTGATGATGGGTAGAGGGGAGGGAGGTTTGGGGGCTGGGAGAATGGGGTGAAGGTAAAGAAGTACAACTTAGTAGTTGATAGATGGTCACGGGGATGGGGAGCACGGCATAGGGAATGCAGTTAGCAGCAATGTAATGGCTAAGTGGAGAGCCAGAGGAGAGAAAGAGCAATTAGGGGGATCATCTTATAAACTATATAAATGTCTAACTAATGTACTGTATACTTGAAACATAATAAAAATTATAGAGTTATTATATTTTATAAGCAGTAGTAATTGTTATTTATATATTTAACCATTTTATTTGTACATCACTGTTTCTCATATACTACTCCTTCCCTCGGGCTGAAATACATCCTTTCTTCTGCTTTCTCTGTGTCTAGTAGTTTTTGCTTGCTTTCTCTTCTGGCCCCTGGGAACTATATAGCTAAAAATGGGCCTGGTTTTGACAGCTCAAGTGTCCTGATCTGCAGCAATGTTGGGGATGGCACAAGTTTGATCCCTTAGCTTGCGGAACAGAGGTTTGCCCTAGTTCATGGTACTGCAGCTGTCTGTTTCCTTTAGCCACTAAGATGCACACTTATAACCCTAGCCTGCGATCACAGTTTTTTTTTTCAGCTTCTTTGGTGATAGAAGGGTGGTTATGAGGCAGGGAAGAAGGTGTGTTTCCATATTTCAATACCTGGAGCCCAACGGGCTGTGTGTTCTGTTTCATATATGGCTTATGGAGATGCATATCTTGTTTTCAAGCAGTGATCTGGCTTTAAAAACAAACAACATTATTGTGTTTGGTGCCAAGTTGCGGTTATACTGAATGTACTATATTGAGTGAAACATATTGAGTGAAAGTTGTGGTTAGGGCTTTGAGGCTCTTTCAGAGAGGTCAGTTATTTACACGATAAAGATAAATAAACTAGAGAAGGGTGAAAGGACTATGCAAATGCAGGGTTCTAATCTACTGCTTCTCTTGAGTTCAGATGCATTTTGTTTTAACTACTTTTTTGTTCTTTTTTAATCCATATTGCCTTCCTGAGTTTGAGAAGCAACAAACCCCAAACCCAAATATGTGACTGCTTACTAGTCAACTCTATGTGTATGCCCTATAGGCAGATCGAGGCAAAAAAAAAAAAGAAAAAGAAAAAAAAAAGTCAAGTCCGTAAAGGCATCATCATACAAAAATCCTCTTCCTCTGCCTATGCTTTATCTTAGTGAATGCCACCATCAACCTCAAAGATGTCTGGGTCAAAAACTTTGGGATCCACCTTGACTCTTCTTTCTCCATTTTCCTTCACCAAGGCCTTTTGATCTCACTTCCTACCTATCTCATGAATTGTGAATTATGAATCTTCTAGATTAAACCATGCTTTAAGAGCCATCAGTAGTCCCCAACTGCTTACAGAATAAATTCTAACATAATACACTTCATAATCTAGAACTTGCCTACTACTCAAACCTTATTTGTAGACATCTTCCCATCTTGGCACTGAATATTATACAATCAACTATACCAAGATAATTTCTGCACAACTCATTGTAAAAAAGAAGTCCCAGGATAAAAGTATCACTTAAAAGCGAGAGAATGACCATCACACCTTGAACATGAATGCCTGTACCTGCTTCTAGACAAAAATTGCAATAGAAAGGAAATCCTAAGGCAAATATTTCTGACCTGGTTTTCAAAAGTCATTATGTGTGCTTATTTTTCTTTTGAAATTGCCTCAAAAACATCCATCAAAGACTATTCTAAAGAAAACCTCCTGGATCCCATGATATCAGCAAAGGGGTTTCTTCACTTTTGAGTGTATTAATTTAAAAAGACAAATATTGGGAAGCCATCAGAGAAAAAAAGTATATAATATATGCAGTATATTTCATGTCTCTGACAGTTACCTTTTTTGTTATTTCATCATTTGTGTAATGGTTTGTAAATATGGATTTGTGATTATTTTTATACACCTGTGGGTGTTAGATGCCTGGTCAAATATGTAGTTAACTATATGATAGTGTTAATATAAAAAATCAGGGTCAATCTATATCATTATTACGTAAGCGCAATTATTTAAAAAAAAAGTAATGATGTATAGAGGGACAATAGGAGAAAAGTGGGGCTTTAGAGAGAAAATTTATACGCATCGTGTTTTGAAAATATATTTTAATTGTATTTCAATTTTTCTTTTCATACGGTAGGCAACTATGTGACCAAACAATATACTCACCTATATTGAGCTACTTTATAACATCATGAATACTTGCGGGAATTGAAAAACATCTTGTTTTCCATAAAACTGATGGCTAGTGCTCAACACAATATTACTGGGAATATTATGAAATATAATCCCCCTCAAAATGTCCCAGACACTGTTTTATTAAAACTACTTATTTTTTAACCTACAATTCTAACTCTTAAAGAGTCACAGAGCTTGTGCTCGCAATACCCAGCATGCAGCTGAAAAGAACATAATTAGGGAAAGATACACAGCACTTGACAAATCATAGTTTGGAAGTTTGTTTGTTTCCTTTCCCCAAGGTACTGTGAAATCCTGTGGTGGATTTGAGTTTTATAAGTTTTGTTTTGTTTTTGAATTTTTAATAAGATGTAATGCTTAAATATGTGCAGCCATTTTAACACTGTGTATTCCTAGAGACTGTAGGAAAGAGAAATGCCTCACTGAAGACTCTGAAAAAAATAAGTCATGGTAGTAAATCTAAAATATGACAGAACAGCAAAGCCATGATAAATCTCCATAATGTTTAATATGGAAAAGCATGCCTTAAGTTGGACATGGAGAACAATATGGCTGTAGTTCTAGCCTTGCTTTGAATCCTGGCTGCTGTCTTGGGAAGGTCACTCAACACCTTTCACTAGCATCCGTAAAAGAAAGATAATGAAAGTCACTTTACAGGCTCAGGATGAGAACTACACTATATGAATGCAAGAGTAGATATTCAATTACACTGACAGCAGCATTGGTATTGAGAGAGGTTTTAGTGATCAGCACTACCTTCAGTGCCCGACAAACAGGAGAGGATAAAAAATAGTTGGGAAACTAATAAAACTAGCCAAACTCATTATTTCACTAATGAGTAAACTCTGTCTCAAAGGGTTCTTCGTGCTAAATATTGCCAGATTCAGAACTCATACCTAGGCTTCTTGTCTCATAAATTAACGAGTTAGATATGCAGCAAGTGAGCAATGTTTGCTGCTCATGGATTTAAGCAGTTAGTGAATGTGGGGTTCTGAGCTTTGAATCATATATACATATATATGATATAGATTCTCTCATATAAATTCACATTATAAACAGACACATATGTATCATTTATTCAATGTTATTAGCAACTCTTTTTTTCCCAAGAGTAAAGATAGAGGATTGGGGATGAAGCGATTTCATTAGTAAGCATCATGAGCAAATTCTAATTATAATTGCTTACTAAACTGCAGAATAAATAGAATAGGACTGTCCTTCGATTCTGGCATCTGATGTATCTTAGAGAGCTATGTGATACTTGTACAGGTAAATGAGCACTTTGCCTTTTAAACAAATAATAGATCATCTTAACACAGCAATCCTACAGATGAAGCTGTGCCCTGGGATGCCACTTCTCTGTCTGCGGTTTGTGATCATGTCTCTAGTCACCCTGCATGCACAGAGTGAGCCCAGCCAATAGAGTACAGCAAACATGGCTAGTGGGCTCCTTCTAGGCTCAGTCCTTGGTTCTTTGCGAGCTTTTTTTCCTCCCATCAGTTTTTGTGGCTCTCTGCATTCAGGTACTTTAGTAGCATGCAGTTTTCCTTTATTTTATGGTAATTGGGATATAATTCTCTACCTGTCCTTGAGAGCACATCCCTGTCTTTCCTCTTCTTGGGCCTTGTTCTGTCAATCAGCATAAACATATTCGTTTTTCTTTTTCCACTGGATCTTAACTCGCACTCAAATTTTCTTAGGCGTGGTTGCTAAAAGCAGAATATAAAATAGAGATTGCTGTAAAAGTGATTTCTTAGAGGGATACTCCTTAGTAAACATCTATAAGGGAGCAAAAAAGGAGTATGGTCTAAAAAAGAGTTTAGTCCAGGCCCTTTGTCGGGGAAAACTGGCGTATAAACATTACTTCATGGTTATCTTCACTTCAAATAAATGAGCCAGTATTTTATACTCTTCTATCATTCAGTCATTAGTTGTGGGCCACACTCAGGGGATGTAACTTTCCAGATAAGAAGGCTCCACGCACTTATAGCAGCTGGAAGGATGGGTGACCAGCTGAATAAAGAGAATTTGAACATGACATCACATCTACTATGGTCCACTCCATGTGCCACTGAGATCTATTTGCTTCTTATATTAAGTTCACTCTATGTGGATACAGCTTCTCTGGCACAATTCCTCGGGAAGTTTAAAGAAAATTAACTGAAACAAATTGAGGGCATAACTGATATGAGACTATAAATATATATAATCACACCCCCATATATCCTTCCCTATTATGCATTCTATATTTTCCTCAATTCCAACTATTACTTTTGCTGGTCTAGGCGGCTGCCTTGGTCAGGTGATCCAGACTCTCATCTCAGAGGGACATGAGCCCCAGTTCCCATACCCTTATCAGGTCTGTGGTTGCTGTATTTGTCCCTTCATAGTTAAGACTGAGCATGTGAGTACTAAGCGATGGCTCAAGTAGATCAGCTGATCGCCAAAAAGACTCCACTCTGCCCCCATTATGTAGTGGCATCCTACTTCCTCATAATGATCAGGATTGATTATTAGTCCTAATATGAGAACTCTTTTCTGTACCTGCTGGTCTACTAACAGAAGGAATACAAAGTGACCAAGCAGTAGCTGTAAACTAAGTAGAGCAGGAATCTTACTGTTTCCTATGGTGGAAGTATCCTCACTCTTGTAAACAGGACCTCTACAACCACTTAAGCCTAAAGTTGATGCAATGAGAAACACAATTCCCAAAGTTCATCACTGGGAATGATGATGAGTTTGATGGTCAACTCCTAATTTCCACTCCTTGGTTCCTGCACCCAAGTATACTGAGGACACATCCCACTATCTTGTCTGTCACTTTAAAGAATAACACATATTCTAAAGAATAGTGCCCCATCCACAAGAGGTGTCACGTCCAAGCTGGTACCTCACCAATATGCTTTTGTTAAAATCAATTTATTGAGGTATGATTGACATACAAAAAAGCTAAACATGTTTAATGTATACAATTTGATGAGTTTGGAGATAAGTGTACATCTGTAAAACCATCACCACAATGTATGCCAAAAGTTTCCTCCTGCCCTCTTTATTATTATCATTACTAATATCATTATTATCGTTTTGTGATAAAACCACTTGTCTACTCTCAGAAAAATTTTAAAGCATATAATATATGTTAACGATAACTACTATGCTGTATAATAGATCTCTGGAACTTATGCATCTTACATAACTAAAATTTTGTGTCCTTTGAAACCTCCCATATTCTTCTCCCTTGTCCCTGGCAACGACCATTTTACTTTCTGCTTCTACAAGTTTGATTTTGGTTTCCTCACACACATAGTATCATGTAGTATTTGTCTTTCTGTGTCTCTTATTTCACTTAGATCTCTTGTAGATCACTAAGTGCTTTTCTCTTGCTGCTTTTAAAATTCTCTTTGTATTTAACCTTTGGCATTTTAATTATGATGTGTCTTGGTGTGGGCCTCTTGGGTTCCTGGTTTTGGGGACTCTCTGAGCTTCCTAGGTTTGTATGTCTATTTCCTTCACCAGGTGAGGGAAGTTTTCCTTCATTATTTCTTCAAATAGCTCTTCGATGTCGTGTTTTCCTTCAGGTACCCCGATGACATGAATATTTTTACATTTAATTGTGTTTCATAGGCTCCTTAAATTATTGTCATAGTTTTGGCTTCATTTTTCTTGCCGTTCTGATTGAGTGTCCTTGGCTTCTCCATCCTCTACATCGATGGTTCGACCCTCTTCTTTATATACTCCATTGATTCCCTCTAACATACTCTTTGTGGGACCCAGTCCTGGCTGTGATCCAGGCTTGTGGCTAGGAATAGGACTCCAGATTTAGAATGTTACATTAATGTAGTAGGGAGCCTGCACCCAGCTCATGTAAGCATGATTCAGCTTATTGTATCACACATGTGTGGCAGAATGACACTATTGTTCTCAGACACATGTGGAGCCCATGCGGTCCCCTAGCACAGAAGCACGTTTCCCGCAATAAAGTTGGTGCCTGTTGTTTCATTCTCATGTTGGCCTCTGGTGCGTTCTTTCAACTGGGCGTCTCACCACCGAAAACATCCCTTCTCGATCAGCTCGGCGCTGACTCTTCATCTCAGATAATGTGTTCTTCATTTCTGACTGGTTCCATTTTACAATTTCCATTTCCACTTTTATGTTTTATGTTCATCTACACTTCCCCAGTGTTTTGAACTCTGCATCTGTTAGATTACTTGACTCCATTATTCCTGGGTCTCTGTTCTGTTCTCTCATATGGTTTCTGCTTCTTTGTCTTCCCATTTTGGCTGCCTTTCTGTGTCTGTTTCTATGTACTAAGCAAAGCTCCTAAGTCTCTGGTCTTATTAGTATGGATTTGTGAAGTAGGTGTTCACTGGCACAGTCCTGAGAGGGGTTCAGCTGCAGGTCAAACTTATCCACAGCCTGTGCCCCTCTGGGGCCACCTGTTAAGATTCAGCAAGCAATCCACAGATGCTGTGCATATAATAGATGCCTCAAAAGGCCACACTGGAAACCAAGGCCAGCTGCCACCAGTGTGGGTCTTGGAGCTGCTCAGAAAGGAGCACCTGACTAAGCTAGGACACACCTGGATGTGGCTTGGGTGGAGCTGGGAGTTGGAGGAGGCGGGGTTTCAGGGAATCCTCTGGACTGAGCGACTTCTGTCATCCAGTTTGATGACATCTCAGCTATGGCAGTGCTGAGTCTGTACACTGGGAGTGGGAAGGGCTCAACAGAGAATCATTGGATACTGCCAGCACTTCTGCACAGTAGAAAGCCTCACCTCCAGCCATTGTTCTGACAACTCAGTGTCCCCCTGTAAGTCTCTGGTGCCTCCCATGTAACCCACCTGGCGCTGGTGCTCAGAATGAGCATGTCCGTCACTGCAAAAGTCCTCTTGTGGACACACCCCCTTAAGAGGCATCTGTAGCTGCCTGCTGCTGCTATGGCCTCTGTACCACTCAGCCGCTTGGGACCGGGCAGCCTCGCATCTTTGTCCCATCCTACCTTCCACCATTGCAAGCTGATTAAGTATTTCTCTCCCTAGTTGTAGGGCTTCTGTTCATCTAGATCCCAGGCAACTTTCCTTGCTATTTGCTCCATGTTTCTGTCACAACTTTGATTTGGTCACAAGTGGGATGAACAAAGCCTCTATCATCAATGCCATTTTTTTTTGCATCTTCCAGTGTTGCCTTTTATCCACATCTTCATCAACACTTATATTTTTTTATATACATTAGTTATCCTAACAGGTATGAGTCAGTATCTCGTTGTAGTTCTGTTTTGCATTTCCCTGATGATTAGTCATGTTGAGAACCTTATCATATACCTGTTGGCTATTTATGTCTTTTTTAGATAAATATCTATTCATTTTCTTTGTCTATTCTTTAGTCAGGCTTTTTTGGGGGGGGGCTATTGATTTGTAGGAGCTCCTTGTATATTTTGGATATGAACTCATTTTATATGTGGTTTGCAAATATTTTCTTCCATTCCCTAGGATGCCTTTCCATTTTGTTTCCTTTTCTGTATAGAAGCTTTTAGTTTCACATACTTCCACGTGTCTACTTTTGCTTTTGTTGCCAATGCTTTTGATCTCATATCCAAAGAATCATTACCAAGACCATTGTCAAGAAGTTTTCCCCCTATGTTTTCTTCTGGGAGTTTTACGGTTTTAAGGTCTTACACCAAAGTCTTTAATCCATTTTGAATTGAATTTTGTACATGGTGTAAGATAAGGGTGCAATTTCATTCTTCTGCATATGGCTATCTAGTTTACCCAACTCCATTTACTGGCGAGACTATCCATTTCTAATTCTTAATTCTTTATACCCTTGTCAAAGATCCATTGATTATATATGCATGGGTGTATTTTTTTAGGCTCCCTATTCTATTCTGTTCTTCTATATGTCTGTTTTTATGCAAGTACCATACTGTTTTGCTTACTGTAGCTTTGTAACATAGTTTGAAATCAGAAAATGTGATGTCTCCAGTTTTGTTTCTCTTGATCAAATTACTTTGGCTATTCAGGATCATTTGTGGTTCCATCGAATTTTAGAACTCTTTTCTTCTATTTCTATAAAAAATGCCATTGGGATTTGGATAGTCTCTGTAGATTGTTTGGGGGCAGTATGAACACCTTAACAATATTCTCTTTCAATCTATGAACATGGGATATTTTATCATTTATTTGTATTTGATTTAATTTCTTCCATCAGTGTTTTATTGTTTCAGTGTTCAAGTCTTTCACCCAATTTTAAGGCTTTCTTGAGATATATTTTACAGGCCATTAGATTCACTCACCCAATTAAAGAGTATACTTCAGTAGTATCTAGTATATTCAAAGAATTGTGCAATCATTGCCATAATCTAATTTGTAAACATTTTCAACATTGTCAAAAGAAATGCTTAACATTATCTGTCAATTTCCATTTCCACTTCCCTTGCCCTCTATCCCACCTTGGCAACCAGGAATCTATTTTCAGTATCTATGGTTTTGCCTATCCTGGATATTCCATATAAAGTGAATCATACAATACTTGTATTTGTATGGTTTTGCTTACTTGGTGCAATGTTTTCAAAGTTCATCCATGTTGTAGACTGTACCAGTGCTTTATTCCTTTTTTATGGCTATACACATTGTATGTGTATAGCACATTTTTTCTATTTATCAGTACATAGACATGTTTTGACGATATGATTATTATAAATAATGATGGCATAAATATTTGTGTCCAAGTTTTAGTGTGGACATAGGTTTTATTTCTCTTTAGTATATACCTAGAAGTGGAATTGCTAGGTTATATGGCAATGCTATGTTTCATCTTTTGAGCTCGAGCTAGAGTGTTTTCTAAAGCAGCTGCACCATTTTATATTCCCACCAGCACGTGAAACTTCTAATTATTCCACATCATTGCTAAAACTTGTTATTGTCTATTGTGAAGTAGTATCTCATTGTGGTTTTGATTTGCATTCCTCTAATGACTAATGCTGTTGAGCATCTTTTCATGTGTTTGTTGGCTATTTGTATACATTCTTTGGCAAAATGTCTATTTAAATCCTCTGCCCACTTTTAAATTGAGTTGTTTGTCTGTTGTTGAGTTGTAAGAGCTCATTATATATTCTGGATGCTAGAACCTCATCTAATGTGTAATTTGCAAATATTTTCTCCCATTTCATGGTTTTCTTTTCACTTGATGCACAAGTTTTTAATTTTGCTGAAGTCCAATTTATCTATTTTGTTGTTGCTCATGCTCTTGTTGTCATATCTAAAAATTCATTGCTAAATCCAAAGTCATGAATATATACTTCTATGTTTTCTTCTAAAGGTCTTAGAATTTAACCTCTTATATTGAGGCCTTTGCTTCATTTTGTTAATTTTTATATGGTGTGAGGTGTCTAATTTTATTATTTTGCATTTGGATATACAGTTGCCCCAGCACCATTTGCTAGGACTATAATTTCCTCTTTGATAAATATTAAATAACCATAGGTCTGTGGATTTCTTTTTGGATTTTAAACTCTATTCTATTGATTTATATGCCTATACTCATGACTGTACCACATGGTTTTGATTAATGTAGTAATGTATTCAGTTTTGAAATAAGAAATTGTGTGTCCTACACCATTGTTCTTCTTTCTCAAGATTATTTTGGCTACTTGAGATTCCTTGCAATTCCACATGAATTTTTCCATTTCTGAAAATTTTGGCAGTTGCAATTTTGATAGGGATTGCAATGATTCTGTAGATTACTTTGGGGGGGTATCTCCATATTAACAACAATAAATATTTTAATCCATGAATGTGGGGGCCTTTCTATTTATATATGTCTTCTTTAATTTCTTTAGACATTGTTAATAGTTTTCAGTATACAAATCTTTATCTACTTGGTTAAATTTATTCCTGAATATTTTATTCTTTTCGATGCATTTGTAAATAAAATTATTTTTTAAATTTCCTTTTGGGATTGTTCATTATTACTATGTAAATAGACAACTGATTTATGTGTTCATCTTCTTTTAAATTCATTGAATTTGTTTATTAGCCATAATTTTTTGAGGGGGGGGCATTTAAGGATTTTTTTTTTATATGTAAGAAAATGCTATCTGTGAATAGACACACTTTTACTTCTTATTTTCCAATTTGGATATGTAGATTTTGATGCTCTTTTCAAATAACCAATTTTTGGTTTCATTGATTCTCTTTGTTTTTCCATTCTCTATTTCATTTATCTTCACTCTAACCTGTATTATTTCCTCCTTTTACTAGCTTTGTGATTAGCTTGCTCTTCTTTTCATAGTTCCCTAAGATGTACAGTTTGGTTATTGTTTGAGGTCTTTCTTCTTTTTTAATGGAGGTTTTTAGAGCCATAAGTTTCTCTTTGAGCATGGTTTTTGCTGTATCCTATAAGTTTTGGTTATGTTGTGCTTTATTTTCTGTCATCTCAAATTATTTTATAACTACTCTTGTGATTTCTCGTTTGACCCATTGATTAGTGAATAAAAATGAAAATAGACATACTTTCCTTGTTTCTAAACTTAGGGGCTAAGTTAACATAGTTGACTTTGTGAGATGGAGGTTATTAAATAGATGCCTATTTTTCAAACTGAGGAAACATCCCTTTACTCCTAGTTAGAGTACTTTTTAAATGTGAATGTATAATTATGTGTCAAATATTTTAATGCATTTGAGATTTTATCCATTTTTAAATTAATGTAATTAATTATATTGAGATATTATTGGATTTAAACTAACCTTACATTTTTGCATTCCCACTTGATTATGATGTTTTTCCCTTTTTACATATTGCCAGCTTTGATTTGCTAATATTTTATTAAGGTTTTATCTCTTTACACTTATCAGGAATATTGGTCAATAGTTTTTTCTTGTAAAATAGTTGAAAATTTGTGGTATAAGTTTATAAAATTAGTTGGAAACTGCTCCCTCCTCAAGTTTCTGAAAGATTGCGTGATATATCATTATCCATTCTTCATTAAATATTTGATAAAAATCAACAGTTAAATTATCTGGACCTGGAGCAAAGGTTTTTTTTTTTTTTATAATGAACTTAATTTCCTTAATAGATATAGGGTATTTATATTTTCTCTTTTTTGAAGTACTTATCTTTTCAATTTTATCTAAGGTGTCAAATTTATTGACATATTTATCATGACGTTTCCTTACTATGATTTTAACATCTGTAGGATCTGTTCTGATATTTGTTTGTTAAGGTTCTCTCTCTCTTTCTCTCTCTTATTGCCTTCAGAGTTAAATAAAATATGTTAATATTTTCAAAAAAAATCCAACTTTTTAGTTTTATTTTCTCCATTGTTTGTGGTTGTATTTAATTGATTCTGCTCTTTATTATTTCTTTCTTTCTACCTAATTTGGTTTTATTTTACTCTTTTTCTTTCTAGTAAAAATGTAGATTATTGATTTGAGAACTTTCTTCTTTTGTAATATAAGAATTTAAAGGGAGAATTTCTCTCTACAGTGCACTTTTACATGCAGCCCCCGGTTTGGCATGCTATAGTTTTATTTTCACGCAGTTCAAATCTGTTCTCTAATTTCCTTCATGATTTATTTTTATTGTTGTTTTCTCATATAATTATATTTTGGTTAGGGGGCATAGTCTATTAGAATTCCATCTTTTGGTATTTTTAACACTTATGTTATGAACTCTTATATAGTCTGTGTAACTATTTTATCTACACCTGAAAATAATGTGTCCACTAATTCCAAAATCTACAGCATCACCATGGGTCACATATTCCTGCTTTTCTGTGGGCTTACCAATTGTTATTTGCATACTAGATATGTGATTTACACAATGTAGACACCCTAAATTCTGTTGTCCTCTTTTGAAAATTGTTAATTTCTGTTCTTTCAGGCAGTTAAATTACTGACTCGTCACCTTCACCTTGCAAAAGCTACATTTTACACTTTCTTAGGGCTGGTCTATGAAAATCCAAGTGTTTTACCAAGGTGTTCTAATTTATTTTTTGGACTCAAACTCCAAACTCTGTCACCACTGCAGCAAGCAACACTGAAATCTCTGCTTGTGTTTTTCAGCCTTCCAACTATAGTTTTCCATTGGGTATTTTTGGATGTTTCCCTATGCAAACACAGTTCATGGTTCAACCAAGCATTTGAAGGAAATTCATATGCACATTTTGAGGCAACACTTATATTTGGTTTCCTTCTTTCTGGGATAGCCCTCCTCAATTTCTATTAACTCTGGCAACTACATTCTCCTTTTTCTGACACTTTAAGCCAATAAGACAAGGATTTTCTGCTTAAGCACTTGCAGCTTCTATGAAGAATGAGGAGTGCCATAGGGAAAAAGGCCTATAATCATTAATCTCAACCAGTGCACTCTCTTTCTTTTTTCAAAGGTTGAATCCCCACCAGTTTCTATCTGCTTTTCAGTCTTACTATAATGTCTTCAAATAGTTATTTATTTTTAAATGACCTCAGTTTATAAGTATTATCTGTAGCAGGATTCAAACTACTCTGCCATTACCAGAACCAGAAGTAAAGATATATATTTTTTTAAATGAAAATACTAGAAAACTCAACTCTTGTAAAACTTCTATTTAAAAAGCCTAACTGTCATTTGATTATCACTATGTGCGGTACGCTATTAGCAACATGAACAATCTTTCTAAAATGTATAGGTTTATTTTGGAATGATAGTTTAAGTTAGTTAATTATACAATATACATCAGACAGAATTCTTGTGAAAAATCCAATAAGAAGTTCAATTCAACATCTAAATGACACATTTCATTGTAGTTTTAAACTGCACAAACTGATTTGCATATATTTTCATTTAAAAAATGCTTAAGATGAACATTGCACTTCTGTGCAGTCTCAACTCTATTAGTTATTTCTGCTGCAGAAATGGCAATGCATCATTTTATCAAGTTTATTTTTGCTTAACCTGCAGTTTATTGAAAATCTGTTCTTTCCTTTCTTGAATCCTCAGTGCTGAAATTCAGGAAGTTCTTTACTGATTTTGAATGTTGTATTCACCCAAAAGGCACCTGTAGGCCTAGTGTGATTTACGTTTTGTTTATTCGGGGAGGTGTTGCTCATAAGAATGACTGCCAGGGGCTTTGAGGTTCTTGTTATGGCTTTATTGGTTTGGAAAAACCCATGTAAATCACCAGCTCTGTTTTTCCTTTATCATATGAAAGTCAGATAAGCAACAACATTCTTAATATTCTGAGGAGTGACTTGGGGACCATAAAACTTAAGTGAAATCTTACTTCCACACAACTTTAAAATAAGCCTTAAACACATTTAGGCCCCGAAATTAAAATACAATGCACAGAAAATGGACATTTATGTATTCAGGCTATTGTTTAGATTAAAGGTTCTCACCTCAGCAGTAAAGTTACCTTTATTCTATCTTCCATAAATATTAGTAACATCACAAACCAACTTTTGATTTGCATAGTTTTGTAAGAAATTGCTGAACTGTCTTCCAAAATAACTGTATTAATTGGCCTTCTCACCAGCAATTACTGAGAGTTTCTTTTGCTCTACATCCTTGTCAGCATTTGTTGTTTTCAGTGTTTTGGATTTTCACAATTTGAATACATGTGTAGTGGTATCTCAATGCTGTTTTAACTTGCAATTCTCTAATGACATATGATGTTGCACATCTTCACAAATGTGTCCTAAAGCTACAGAATGTAAGAAAATATTTGCAAATCAAATATGCAACAAAGAATCTGTATCCAGAATACGAAAAGAGTCTTCAAAACAGAAAAATTAAAAAACAACCTAATTTTTTAAATGGGCAAAACACATCAATACGCGTTTCAGTAAAGTTGACATATGGATGTTAAATAAGCACATGAAAAATTCCTCTACATGTTTAGCCATTAGAGAAATGCAAATTAAATTCATGATTAAAACAGAAAAAAATGATATATATTGACTTCCTCAATATTGAAAAATACTTATTTCCCAAGGCTGACAGCAGAGAAAGGCCGAATTCTGTGAGATCCTGTGTAAGATGCCGAACTCCTCAATATCATCATGCTTTCTCCTTATGGGACTACATATCCTCCCATCTGCTAACTTGAGGATGGTCCCTCAGGTCAAGGTCACTAACTCCTTGAGACGACAGAAAAAGAAGTCAAGGAGGTGCAGGGGGTTGTCTTTACCTTATGTCCATGCATGGGGCCTCTCAGGTCTGACACTAGATGTATGTTTCTGTGAGATTCGATCTGTCTGTGGTGAGAGGTCCTTTTTGTCTTCCCTTTGAGTCCTCATCTTGGTATATAGCAAGGCCTGGGACTCCTCTCTCTGCTGAACTGAGGCCATACCCCTCAGAGAAAGCCTCATCTCCCTCGGGCTCCCAAGATGGAAGTCTAGATACACCACACGTGGGAAAGTGCTTGAGACTTCCCAGAGCAGACAGCAGGGTCAGGGTCAGAGAGGTCCCCTCAGTGCTTCCTCAGAGTCCTCAACTTGAAGCGTGGCTAGGTAAGAACTCCCATCTGCTGACCCGAAGTGTCACCCCACAGAGGAAGCTTCACATCAGGCTCCTCAAGCTCCCAACACGGAAGTGCAGAAACAACACATTCAGGGTCACTGCCTGTGGCTTTTCAAGGCTGACATCAGAGGTGAGGTAGGACTATATCTGTGCTGGAAGATTCCTTCTGTTTTTCCTCAGAGATCTCTCCTTGAAATCTAGGAGGACCTGGGATTCTCCTGACCTGATTCAGGCCCCTTCAAATGATCCTGAACTTCCCTCAGACTCTTTGGATGGGGTCAGGAAACATCACATTGGGGACCCTGTCCAGAGCCTCTCTAGACTAACAGCAGGATCAGGAGGGGCTAGGGCTCCTTCACCTAAGGTTGGAGTTCTCCTTGGTCTTTCCTCAATGTCCCCTGCTTAATGACTTGCCAGAATTAGAATAAACCTTGAATACAAAAACATACGACAAAATCTAATGACCTGGAATTAATTAGGCAAGGAGGTCTAAAAAATGATTCAAAAAGAAAAAAAATAATAAATCGAACATGCTCAATATTTATACACACACACACACATACACACACATACATATATATGTATATATACACACATATATATATTTTTTTTCCTCTGAGAAAGAAACACTTAAGAGCAGACAAGTTCAAGCTATAGGCTGGAAAAACAATCTTTGCAAATCAGCTAAGAATCTCTATTTAGAATACATAGAGAGCTCTCAAATTTAAAAATAAATTAGGAGAAAAATGCCAATTTTAAAAATAGGCAGAATATACTTCAGTAAAATTAACATATACATGTTAAATAAGTCCATAAAAATTTCTTCATCATTAATCATTAGAGAAAAGCAAATTAAAAGCACAGTAAGATGCAACTTACTTTTGAGACCAGATTTAAAAAATACTGAGAAGAGGAAGATGGCAGACTAGGTAAAAGCAGGGTTTGTCTCCTCCCAGGTCCACATTGAAATTACAAACAAATTATAAAATAATCAACGTAGAGAATCACCTGAACTCCAGTTGATCATAACACCTACATCTGATAATATAAAGGAGACACATCAAAGGTGGTATCAGGCTGGACCCGCACCCACGGGAGGTAGAGGATCACAGGGAGGGAGAGCGAGGCTGCAGAGGCTCCCCTGAAGGAGAGGGGGGGGTCCTGGCCCCATCTGGGGGTTCCTCAGCCCAGGGGAGAGGAGATTCCAATAATTCTGACTGTAGAAACCAGAGGGCATTCTGGCCATCTGGGTGAGACAGAAGGAGACTGAAACCCTAGACACCCCTTTGAAGGACCCGCACACAGGCTTTGTGACCTGTGGACACTGACCTGGAACACTGGCGGTGGGTTAGAGGCTGGCAGAATCCATATCGAGAAAGTCTGCATTACCTGGCACCAGAACAAGGGCTGGAAGGGCAGCCACCACTGTGCCTTAGACTGGCTCTCCTACCAGGCAATTTACAGACTGCACTAGCTCAACTGTGCAGACCCCTCCCACAGGGCCATTAGGAAGCACTGCCCGAGGGGATTGGCCCACCCCACCCAACCCGCAGATTGCCTGGGGCTTTTATTGCTAGGTGCCTGCCACGCCATGTACCATTCAGGGCCAAGCATTCCCAGCTGGCAGCCAGCACTGTGAGCTGAATTTCCACGATAGGATCAGGCAGTTCACTGCTGCCAATACGAACTTGGGCAGATCTTGGGGACCTGTGGGCCAGTCCTAGATAGTAGCTGGCCTTGCTGTGATCTGGGACTTTTGTGAGAATGCACGAATGGTTACCAAATTTGCAGGGAGACCAAGACTGTACTGATCTGATGGCCAGTGTCTCTCTGAGACCTTGTCCCACTCAAACCACAAATTGCCCCAGGTAGCCCATTGACAGTCAACTGCCACAGCCCTGCCCCTCCCCCGCATCTTGCAATCCACCCAAGCAACAAACTCACACAAAGATCAAATCCAGAGCCCTTGGCATAGGGGATCAGGGAGAGTGCACCACTGGGCTGCACAGGACACCTTTCTCATTAGGCCATCTGGCCAAGGCTGAGAGATGAAACAAATCTTCCTGACAACATAGAAATAAACAAAGAAAGGCTAATAAAATGAGAAAACAAAGAAACATGCCACAAATAGAACAACAGGAGAAAGCTCCAGAATATAAGCTAAATGAAATGGAGGCAAGCAACCTACCAGAGACAGAGTTCAAAAATGGTTATAAGGATGCTCAGCGAACTTATGGGGAGAATGGATGCGCACAATGAGAACATCAACAGAGAGATAGTAAGCATAAAAAAGGAGACAGAAACAATAAAAAAGAACTGGACAGAGATGAAGAATACAATGTCTGAAACGAAGACTACACTAGAATGATTCAACAGTAAATCTGGTGAAACAGAAGGTTCAATTGGCAAACTGGAACACAAGGTAGCAGAAAAGAGTCAATCAGAATGACAATAAGAGAAAAAGAATTTGAAAAATGAAGATAATTTAAGAGACTTCAGAGACGACATGAAGGACAACAATATGTGCATCATAGGAGTACCTGATGGAGAAGAGAGAGAACAAGGGATTGAGAACCTATTTGAAGAAATAATGACAGAAAACTTCCCTAACACGGCAAAGGAGGTGGATATACAAGCCCAGGAAGCACAAAGAGTCCCAAACAAGAGGAATTCAAACAGACCCACAGCAAGACACATCATAATTAAAAAGATAAAGGTCAAAGACAAACAGAAATCTTAAAAGCAGCAAGAGAAAGGCAGCTAGTTACTTACAAGGTTAACCCCATAAGAATGTCTGCTGATTTTTCAACAGAAACATTGCAGGTCACAAGAGACTGGCAAGAAATATTCAAAGTTATGAAAAACAAGAATCTACAACTATGAATACTCGATTAAAATGGAAGGTGAGATAAAGAGCTTCCCAGACAGGAAAAAGCTTAAGGAATGCATATCAACAAGCCAGTATTACAAGAAATGTTAAAGGGACCTCTGTAAAAAGAGAAGGTGTTAAAAAAAAGAAAAAAAAATACAAATAATAAAATGGCAATAACTATGTACCTATCAATAATCACTTTAAATGTACATGAATTAAATGCTCCAAGCAAAAGACATAGGGAAGCCAAATAGATAATAATACAAGACATATGCATATGCCGTCTACAAGAAACCCACTTCAGATCAAATGACACTCACAGACTGAAAGTAAAGAGATGGAAAGGGATATTTCACACAAATGGAAATGGAAAAAAGCCAGGGTAGCAATATTATAGCAGACAAAATAGACTTTAAAACAAGGGCTATAATAAGAGACGAGATGAGCATTACATAATGATAAAGGGATCGATAAATCAAGAGGACATAACCCTAGTAAGCATAGACACATCCAACATAGGAGTATCTACATACATAAAGCAATTATCTACTTTCATAAAAGGAGAGATCAACAGTAATACACTCATAGTAGGGGACTTTAACACCCCATTGATGCCAATAGATAGATCTTTCAGACAAAAATAATCAACATGGAAAAAATGGGTCTTAAAGACACAGTAGACCAGATGGATTTAATAGACATTTTCAGAGCATTTTACCCCAAAGCAGCAAAATATACTATCTTCTCAAGGGCACATGGAAAATTTTCCAGGAGAGACCACATATTAGGACACAAAACAAGTCTCAATAAATTTAAGAAGATTGAAATCATATCAACCATCTTCTCTGATCACAATGGTATGAAACTAGAAATCAACTGCAAAAAAAAAAAAAACAAACTGGAAAATACACAAACACATGGAAGCTACATAACATGCTATTGAACAATGAGTGGGTTATTAATGAGATCAGGAAGAAATCAAGATACCTAGGGACAAATGAAAATGAAAACACAACTCAAATCTATGGGACACAGCAAAAGCAGTCCTAAGAGGGAATTTCATAGCGATACAGGCCTACCTTGAAAAACAGAAAAAGCAGAAAAAAAAGAATCGAATCTTACACTTAAAAGAATTAGTACAAGAACAGCAAGCAAAGCCCAAAGTGAGTAGAAGGAAGGAAATAATAATGATCAGAGTGGAAATAAACAAAATAGAGTCTAAAATACAATACAAAAGATTAATGAAACCAAGAGCTAATTCTTTGAAAGGATAAAAAAAAAATTGACAGACCCTTAACAAGACTCATCAAGGAAAAAAGAGAGAGGAGTTTAATAAATTCAGAAATGAAAGAGGAGAAATAACTATGGATTCCACAGAAATACAAAGGATCATAAGAAAATACTATGAGCAATTATATGCCAACAAATTGGACAATCTGGAAGAAATGGATACATTCCAGAAACGTACAGTCTCCCAAGACTGAGTCAAGAAGAAACAGAAAATCTAAACAGACCGATTGCCACCAATGAAATAGAATCAGTAATCAAAAACCCATTAGAAACAAAAGTCCTGGACCAGATGGCTTCATAGTCGAATTTTACCAAATATTCAAAGAAGAATTAACACCTATTCTTCTCAAACTATTCTAAAAACTTCAAGAAGAGGGAAGGCTCCCTAACTCCTTTTATGAGGCCACCATTACCTTGATTCCAAAACCAGACAAAGACATTACAAAAAAAGAAAACCGTAGGCCGATATCTCTTACAAACATTGATGCAAAAATCCTCAAGAAAATATCAGCAAACTGAATTCTGTACTACATTGAAAATATCATACACTATGATCAAGTTGGATTTATTCCTAGGAGGCAAGGTTAGTACAATATCCGCAAATCAATTAATATGATACACCACACAGACAAATCGAAAGATAAAAATCATATGATCACATCAACAGATGCAGAAAAAGTTTCAACAAAATCCAACATCTATTTATGTTCAAAATTCTTAGCAAGGTGGGAATAGAGGGAACATACCTAAACATAATAAAGGCCATATATGACAAACCTACAGCTAACATCATACTCAATGGGGAAAGGCTAAAAGCATTTTCCTTAAGATCAGGAACAAGACAAGGATGCCCACTTTCGCTCCTCTTCAACATTGTATTGGGACTCTTAGCCACAGCAATAAGACAAGAAAGAGGAATAAAAGGTATCCGAATTGGAAAGGAAGAAGTAAAACTCTCATTATTTGTCAATAACATGATACTACACATAGTATACATAGAGAACCCTAAAGATTCCACCAAAAAACTGTTAGAATTGATCAATAAATTCAGTAAAGTAGCAGGATATAAAATAAATATTCAGAAGTCAGTGGCATTTTTTATATATCAATGATGAACTTTCATTAAGAGAAATTAAGAAAACAACCCCATTTACAATTTCATCGAAAACAATCAAATACCTGGCAATCAAATTAACCAAGGAGGTAAAAGACCCGTTCTCAGAAAATTACAAGTCATTGAAAAAAAAAATTGAGGAAGGTACAAATAAATGGAACTATATACAGTGCTCATGGGTAAGAAGAATCAACATCATTAAAATGGCCATACTATCCCAAGTAATCGATAGATTCAATGCAATTCCTATCAAAATACCAATGGCATTTTTCAGAGTTAGAACAAATAATCCTAAAATTTATATGGAATCATAAAAGACTACAAATAGCCACAGCAATCTTGAGAAAGAAGAACAAAGTTAGAGGTATCACACTACCCGATATCAAACTATACTAGAAGGTTACAGTAATCAAAGCAGCATGGTACTGGTTTGAAGACAGATACATTGATCAATGGAACACAATAGAGAGCCCAGAAATAAATCCATGCCTATATGCTCGCTTAATATATGAGAAAGACACTCTTAAGAGCAGACAAAGACAAACTACAGACTGAAAGTATTTGCCAATCACATATTCAATAAAGGACCTGCATCCAGAAGACATAAAGGACTCTCAAAATTCAAAAATTAGAAAACAAACAATCCAATATTTCAGTGGGCAAAATACATTAAAGGACACTTCACTAAAATTTACATACAGATGTTAAATAAGCATGTGAAAAGTTCTCCTACATCATTAGCTATTAGAGAAAATGTAAATGAAAAGAACAGGAAGATGCAACATACTTTTGGGAACTGCGGAAAAATATTCTGATGCTACTAAGTTCTAGCAAGGTGGAAGAACAACTTGAACACTCGTGCATCACCCTTGTGAATTTCAAATTGTGTAGTTACAATGGGAAAGGACGTGGTAATTTCTTATAAATGTACACTTGCAATTTGATTCAGAAATTCCATTTCTGAGAGAAATAAAAATATATGTTCACAGAAATGTATATATGAATGTTAACAGTAGCTCTATTCATATTTGCCAAAAGCTGAAAACTCAAATGTCCCTTCATGGATGAATAGATTAACAAATTTAGGTACATCTAGACGATGGAATACTACAGATGAACTAAAAAGAATAAACTATTGAAACACACAGCAATTTGGTGAATTCCCCGTGTATCACCTTTGTAGTCAACCACCCGTACCCACCACAGTCCCTAGCAACTACAATTTGTTTTCTATATCTATCTTCTTCTCTCTTCCAGAATGTCATTTGAATACTGTCTTCTAAATTTCAGACAGAACATATTTTAAGCAATTTATCTTATAGCTTGTTAAAATATGATCTAAACAGTAGCCAATTTCTTCTCTTGTATATGTGTCACTTCTTTTTTCTTTTATAAATTTTATTAAATATATTAGAGTGACATTGGTTAATAAGGTTATATAAGTTTCAAGTGTACGGTTCAGAAATACATCACCTGTATATTGTATGTGTATTCACCACTCAGTCAAATCTTCCATCACCATATATTTGACTCCCTTAACCTTTATCTACCCTCCCCACCCTTTTTCCCCTCTGGTAAGCATCAAACTGTTGTCTGTGTCTATGAGTTTTTTGTTTGTTTGTTTGTTCATTTGCTGCTTTCTGTTTTCTATACCATATATAAGTGAAATAATATGGTTCTTGACTTTTTCTGTCTGACTTATTTCACTTAGCATGATATTCTCAAGACCCATCCATATTGTCACAAATGGCAATATTTCACCTTTTCTTATGTCTGAGTAATATTCCATGTGTACATGTACCACATCTTCTTTATCCAATCACCCATTGAAGAACACTTAGGTTATTTCTATGTCTCAGACACAGTGAGATATATGTACCTCTATGTTCACTGCATCATTATGTTAATTTTTTAACAAGGGCTTCCATGGTGCATAATAAGTACATATACACATACATTTGCTAACATAAGTTACCAGGCAGGTGATAACTGAATTGGGGAAATGAGAAAACAAACAATATAAAGAAGAAGAATGAAAAAGATTGCACATAGCACATGTGAGTATAACCATTTATGAAAAATTATCTATGTAAATAAAAATTTATTAAAAATAATAAAAATAATATACAAATAATATGATTAAAGAAATGAGGTTTCAAGATTATTGATTATATAGAAGGCCACGTCAGAAGACAGTTCTCTCCTTTCAATCAGAAGTGAAACAAAATAAGCTTTCTTGTGACCTTTAGTCACAAAAAATCTGCTGTGTGGATTTGAGCAAACGATCAATTGCTAGAATTACATGAACTAATGTTTTTCAGCCTAAGTCAAGCCTGAGCATTCCTTTGATGAAAAAGCATCAGATAATCCTCCTCAGTTGTGAATATAGATTTTTTAATATTACAGGAAAAAAAGCTGCACACATTTTAACATTTTCTGTTGACAACGGACTTTAATACTATCTTTCCCTTTTCCCTATTAAGTAATATTACCAAGAAATTTCCACACTAGCATATATGATTCTCTGAAAAAGCTTAAGTACTTAAGTGAAATATAACCATCACTCAAAATGGATACTTAATACTCTCACTAGAATTAATTCTTTTAAATTACTACTGCTTCCCTTACAGTAGTCACTAAATATATATTCATTCATTAACTATTCATGTATTTTTTTTCACAATATATATGCTAAAAATCCACTATGTGCCAGATTCTGTTTTTGGTGTTCAGGACACAGCAAAAGTGAAAATCCCCCTACCTTCTTGCACTATATGTTGTAATGCAGAGAGGTATAATTAACACATGAGCCAGATAACTTCAGAGAATTTTAAGTATTATGAAAAAAACAAGGTAAGTAAACAGAGGGTGATGGCCTGAGGGTGCGGTCAGGTTCAGGTAGGGTGACATTGAGTAGAGACTTGAATGAAGGCAGGAAAGAGCTACCTGAAGTGTGGGGGAAGAGCATTTCAGGCAGAGAGAACAGCAAGGATAAAAGCCTTGACAAGTTCAAGGAGCTGCAAAAAGTTTTGTATGCAGTGAGCAATAGGGAAGGAGTGGGAGGGAAGGATTCAGGGGTTAAGTAAGAACCAGAACAAGTAGAGATTTGTAAGACAGGGAAGGAGTGTGCCTTGTATTCTAACTGTGATAGGAAGCCTTATTTGGGATTCCCTTCAGATATCACATCGGATCAACAACAGTATTTCCAATAGTTAAAAAAATATATATATAT
>NW_011889143.1:528515-541349 GCF_000151845.1 Pteropus vampyrus
CCCCA
Source organism: Pteropus vampyrus (assembly GCF_000151845.1). Classification (NCBI taxonomy): domain Eukaryota; kingdom Metazoa; phylum Chordata; class Mammalia; order Chiroptera; family Pteropodidae; genus Pteropus; species Pteropus vampyrus. Next base: position 528,521 of record NW_011889143.1, read on the forward strand.
CCCCACCTCCCCCCCAAAAAAGAAAGACATCATTGGAATGAGTGTACATTTTTCTAAGAACATTGCTTTGGAAAAGTATCAATTTAATGTCCAGTTTCTCAAAATATGTTTTGACAATGTCATGTTGCTTTTTATTTGCACCATATACTAGAGAAAGTCATAGAAATATCAGAGCTATAAAGAAACAGATACTTCTCTATAATCATTCTAGTGAAAGTCTGTACATCATGCTAATGAAGAGGGCAAGTAACAGAAGGAGATCTTATCCTGGGGTCTGAGAATAGAATTCAAAGTGTCCATGAACTTGGATGAGGAAAAAAATAGAATCATATTTTTACTAACCTTTATATGAAATTCAGCATTCCCTTCCATAATGAATGTAGGAAACAAAGCACAGTCATATTAGCAGTGTGTGTGACTTTGTTATTAATAGAAATTGTAGGTATTTTCATATCACCTTAAGATTATTATAGATATCTCAAAACATTGTTTACTATCATCATTACTTTGAAACTGTGGTAGTTATTCGACTTGCCCCTAGATCTTGTTACTTAAAGCATTACAAAAGTAGCACGTGTTACTATATCTCATATTCATTTTAATAGATTTATAACTGAACTTCAGTATATTCAGTTTCCTTTGGAAATCAAAGGTCATTTTAAGTACTTGAAATTATTCTGAGAAGGGGTCTATAGCTTCACCAGGTCACCACAAGTATTTCTATGTCACATTGCATAAAAAAGGTAAGAAGCCTCAAACTCACTATTAAAGCAGACCGGGCTGGCAGTCCTGGCTCTTCCTCTTCCTGTGTGAAGCTGGGCAAGTTCTTTTTACTTAATTTAACATCTTTTTACCTCATACTCCTCAGATGTGCTACAGATGACCTTGTCACTAAGATATCTACCTTTTAGATTTGTTCAGTGGCTTATATGGGAGTCTATATATTAAGTACCTGACACATCATAAATGATCAAGGGTTGTTATTAATTTTTACTGTCACTTATGTTAGAGCAGTGGTTCTTAAATGTCGCTCCTCACATCAGTGGATGGCTTTTGACACAAGTAGGATATGCATTTAATATACATTTTCCTCTTCTCTAGCCTTGAATTCCTGAATCAGAATATGGTTTTAATGTAACTACTTACCTATACTTAAGGCCATAAGGGTGAGTAGACTTCTCTTTTTTGAGGTAGAATGGGGAACGTTGCCCAATTACCATGGTCACTGGGATGTGGGCCCATTTTTCACATCCAAAGAGGTATTCTTAGGTATGTGAACCCTACTTTTCTGAAATTACAAGAGTTTACTGAGCTCTCAGTATAGACAAGGGAGGGACAAGAGCAGAGAGTCATGGGAGGCTAAGGTGGATATGTTGAAGCTGGACAAAAATGTGGAAAGCTGGAGTGGCTCAATTGTCCTGGAACCCAGGAAAAGAACTTTAAAGATAATCGACAATAAAAAGAACCTTTGTTCAGTTCATAAACTCTCACCTGTAGGCAAACACCCTATGGTCTCATGTCATTTGCTATAGATAAGCAGATAGAGAGACCACTGGTGGATTCTAGTTCTGCAGCCTAGCTTCCTCATCAATGCCCAAATCTCCTAGCCAGACTTTTTCAGAACTACGTTCTAATGTTTTTATTATTTAGCCAAAGTGTTCTTAATTTGGGGATCTTGGGCTGACTTAAGCACATATCAAGTTTCTGTGATCTCCTAAAATTGTATGAAAAATTTAGCGCATGAACTAGTGGTTGCTTGGATGGCTTTTATGAGATTCTCCAAGGGACTCCTGGCCCAAAATGCTCAGGACTGCTGGACAGATCCATTGAAGTTCTATCAGGGCTAGAGTCTTTACATTAGCATTCATTTGTCTTCTTTCACCCTGGCATAGATGTAACAGTAATGAGAATCAAATTCTAGTATAATGTTCATTCATTCCTTCATTCATTCATTCATTTTTATTAAATTTATTGAGGCGACATTGGTTAATAAAATAAGTTTCAAGTGTATGATTCAATAATATATCATCTGTCTATTGCACGTGTGTTCACCACTCAAAGTCAAATCTTCTTCCATCACCATATATTTGAATCCCTTAACCCTTATCTACCTCCCCCGCTCCCTGCTTTCCCTCTGGTAACCACTAAACTGTTGTCTGTGTCTATGAGTTTTCATTTGTCTTGTTCATTTGTTGCTTTTAGGTTTATATCCCACATATAAGTGATATCATGTGATCTTCAAACTTTTCTGTCTGGCTTATTTCACTTAGCATGATTATCTCGAGGTCCATCCATGTTGCTGCAAATGACACTATTTCATCTTTTCTCATGGCTGAGTAACATGCCATTGTATATATGTACCACATCTTTATCCAGTCATCTACTAAAAGAAACTTCAAAAACCACCCCAAAAGTAAACGTCCAGGACCAGATGGCTTCACTAGTGAATTCTACCAAACATTCGAAAATAATTTAATACCTGTCCTTCTCAAACTCTTTCAAAAAAGTCAATAAAAGGCAATACTTTTAACTCATTTTATGAAACCAACATTACCCTGACATCAAAACCTGGTAAACATAACACAAAGAAAGAAAACTACAGACTAATATCTCTGATGAATACAGATGCAAAAATCCTAAACAAAATACTAGCAAATCAAATATAACAATACATTAAAAAGATTACACATCATAATCAAATGAGGTTCATTCCAGGGGTACAAGTATGGTTCGACATATGCAAATCAGTCAATGTGATACACCACATAAACAACATAAAGGATAAAAGTCATATGAAAAAGCATTTCACAGGATACAACATCCATTTATGATTAAAACACTTAATAAAATGGGTATAGAAGGAAAGTACCTCAACATAATAAAGGCCATATATGACAAAACCTTAGCTAATTCATACTTAATGGTGAGAAACTGACAGCTTTTCCTTTAAGTTCAAGAACAAGACAAGGATGTCCGCTCTCACCACTCTCATTCAATATAGTATTGGAAGTCCTAGCTAGAGCAATCAGGCAAAGAGAAAGAAATAAAAGGTATCCATATTGGGAATGAAAAAATCAAATTTTCACTTTTTTGCAAACTACATGATTCTTTATATAGAAAACCCTAAAGACTTCACCAAAAAACTATTAGAAACAATAAACAAATGCTGTAAAATTCCAAGATATGAAAGCAATGTACAAAAATCCATTGTGTTCCTATATACTAACAACGAAATTTCAGAAAAAGAAATGAAAAAAATTCATGTTGCAATTGCAGTAATAATAATAATAATAATAATAATAATAATAATAATAATAATAATAAACAACCTAGGAATAAATTTAACAAAGGATGTAAAGGTATAATTTTATTTTATTTTTTAGATTATACCTAAAATTAGGTATAATCTAATTTTATTTAGAACTGCTTCCTCAAGATCTAAAATTAAGATACAGGAAAGAACTTCATCTTCTTTTTTAAATGCATTAAAATTTTCACTCTGAAAAGAAGGCTTTTGAAACTTTAGTGGAAACACTTCGAAATATTGTAGAAAGGACTTCTAAATTATGCAGCACTAAATTTGCTTCACCCCTGGTGATGATCATCTCTCTTCAGGCACTGCAATTCCCTCACGAAGATGTCCTTCATTGTCTAACATCATAGTTGTGTATACTACTTGGGCTTATGTTTCCCCCTCTCTCATTTCTGAAAAGCCAAAGCCAACTAACAAAAATGAAATGAGTACATCCAGCCACAAGATTATAAGGTCATGGTTGCATCTCAGAAATGCTGAGCGAAGGGTCAGACCTAATATCCATCCATCACACCTGGGACCAACTAGAACCCTCTCCACAGTGCTATACTGAGCACTGGTCAATACTGTTATTGGTCCGGATAGTCTCTTAGAGGTTTGAAAGCCATCCATTGATGTTCTAGTAGCTGACCTGGATTCACTGTCTGTCTTTTCTTTCAATTTCTCCCGTAGTTCTATTTCAAATGTGCTTATAGAAAACATTCTAATGGGAGAATAGAACGAAAGATACTACTCCAAAGCCTTCTCTTTCTTGTATATGGATTTTAGAGGATAAAATGAAGCCTAAAATTAACTATTTTCAGTTTTCTGTTATTAATGTTTTATTTAATAAGCTTCAGGTCTTGGGTATTCTTACTACTGAAATATTTGTGTCGACCATATCCATTGCTTTTATTTTTACATATATGTGTGTGTTTTTTTTAATTAAAGTATATTTGACATACAATATTATTCTAGTTTTGGGTATACAAAATTGAGATTCAACATTTTATATACCATATGATGTGATCAGCACAATAAGTCTAGTTATCATCTGTCACCATACAAAATTATTACAACATTACTGACTATATTCCCTGTGCTGCATTTTACATTCTTACGACTTATTTTACAACTGAGAGTTTTTACCTCTTATTCCCCTTTACCTTTTTCACTCATTCCCTAAACTCCCTCCCCTATGGAAACCATCAGTAAAGAATTCATACAACTCAATATATATACATATATGCTTATGTGTGTGTGTGTGTGTGTGTGTATGTATGTATGTGTGTGTGTGTGTATATATATATATATATATATATATATATATATATATATATATATGCAGAGGAACTCAATAGACATTTCTCCAAAGAGGACATACAAATGGCCAACAGACACGAAAACATGCTCCATATCACTAATCATCAGAGAAATGCAAATAAAACCACAGTGATATATCACTTTACACCTACCAGAATGGCTATCACCAAAAAGTCAATGAAAAACAAATGTTAGTGTGATTGTAAAGAAAAGGGAACACTTGTGCACTGCTGATGGGATTATAAATTTGTGCAGCCACTATGAAAAACAGTGTGGAGAATCCTCAAAACATTAAAAATAGAACTACCATATGACCCAGCAATTCTACTTCTGGTATTTCTCTAAAGGAAATAAAAACACAAATTTAAAAAGTTATGTCCATTGCAGCATTATCTGTAAAAGTCTAGGTGCTCATCAGTAGGTGAACCAATAAAGAAGATGTGATATATACAATGTCTCTGAGAGTAATATCTGTATATATATTAGAGTATTAATATTCTAATAGAATATTAATAAGTCATGAAAGAATAAAATCTTGCCATTTGCAATAACATGAATGGATGTAGAGGGCAATATGCTAAATGAAATAAGTCAGACAGAGAAAGACAAATACCGTATGATTTCATTTATATGTGGAATCTTAAAAAAAATGAACAAACAAAAAACAGAAACAGACTCATAAATTTCTACTGGTTTTATAGATGGTTCAAAAAATGAATACTGGATTTAAAAGCTTCAGCTTCATGTTGCTAGTTACACTTTGTACCTACATGTGGTTGAAAGTTGAATCCCATCGAGATTACCAGTTGCAGAATATATTAGGAACCAGGCATTTTGCTAACTTTTGGATGAAGAATTGAATTTTCAAACTCTCACTAAAATGAAACTTGCTATTCAGTTAGTCTTAGGCCTCATATATTGGTGATATCAACGCCAATAATAGGGCCTTGCACACATTGTAAACTTAATAAAAAGCTGTTAGCTGAGCAGTAAGACTAAGGAGAATCCACTAGGCATGGCTCTCACACTAAATCTTCCCCTCAAAACAAAGAATACTTTTCTCTCTTCCGTCAGGAATTTTTTAAATTTCATTCTAGATAGGTAATTTAGCTTACATAGTTAATGTTTATTTTTTTAAAGCATGCAATGACTTAATTATAGCTCTGAAGGGTCTAGAGAAATGTCCAGTTGTTCTTGAGTATAGTCTCAGTCTCCAATTGTTTTTCATTAATTAAATGCTTATCAAATTATTATTTGAGGAATGAATTAATAGATCAATGGATGAATGATTATTAATTATCGATATCTGACTGACAGAAAGTTCTAGAAACAAAAGTTCTCAACTGAGAGGTATTAAATCAGATCTCCTATCAACTGTGGGAAGGTCATTCCATCTACATGTCCCTCAGCTTCTACATCTTTAACCTGAGAACATTGTGCCTAATTAAATGAGGAAAAAGTACAGAGAGTTCAGCAGTAGATAACATACTGACCTCCACCCCACTCCACCAAAAAATCTGTGTTATAGTCACAGACCTTTCAACCTGTTTAGCTAGTTTCAATTGTACATTGTCAGATTAGGGGACAATCAAGGACAGAATGCTACTCATCTTTTCAATTAGCAAAATTGCACACATGCCCCTGAGAGTGACAGCACTAAAAATCTAGATGTTCCTTAACTAGATAGAAAACTGGTCTTCTGGAATGCTGATGCATGGTTATTGAATGTCTGAAGAGTTCAGTTGAAGTAGGGAAGCAAATGGGCTCCCAAATATACATTTGAATAACTCCCATGTGGACACAGGATAAAATATTTTTTAAAGTTTTTTACGTGGTCTGGGTGATTTTTCCCCTGCTTACTTCTTCAGCTACATATCCTTATCACTATGATCTAACACTTGATGCTTTTAATTTATCAAAAGAACACAGCTCCTTTGCAATTTAGAACTTGTGTATATGCAGAATCTTCTAACTGGAACTTCCATCATATGGGTAACTCCTACTTAGATTTTGGTCTTAGCTTTAAATCATTAGCTCAGAGATGACTTTTCTGACCAACCCCATCCATTTAGCTTAGGTGGGACATGCTTATCTCTCATTAATTCCTTGCATATTCCCTTCATAGGACCTACTACAAATTGTAATTATCCATATGCTTGAGTGTATAACCATTAAATATCTATCTCTCTTCCTGGGCTATAAATTTCATGAAGTCAGGGATCATAAGTATTTTATTCACTCAGCATTTACCACAAGGCTTGGAAAAGAACTAGTTTCAAATAATTATTTGTTGAGTTAATGAATAAATCATATGTCTCATGGAAACCAGATTCAAAAGTCACTATCACTTTGTATATAGAGTTCACCTATATACAAAACCAAAGTCACAAACATCCTCATTGTAAGATAAGAGTGTGATACTAATGTAAGCTGGAGCCCTCATGGTTCACATCTGGACTAATCTTGTGGCTAAATAAATTCAGTCCAGTGGACAAAACAAAATAAATCATTCATTTGTATTTTTTGGAAAACATATAAAAAGGAGCCTAATTCACAATAACCCCTTTCATTCATTAACTTACCTCTCATCTTTTATTTCTCAAATCCTTCCCTCAAAACACTCATAAAACCCTAGCCTATATGATTCTTCTCCTTTACTCCCTTCCCTTTCTTCCTACAACCCTTTTCTTATATGTCCCCTAATCTTCTGAGTTCCTCATTAAAAAAATAAATAAATCCCTGAAATCTTTCTTACAAAGACAAGTCTCTCAGAAAGGAAAGAGAGAGTTTTGTCAAAAAGACAATTTTCTTCAGCAAGAGGAATCCAAAGGTTGTCTCTGCCATATAAAATCAACAATAAATCAATAGATAATGGGCAACATCAAAAACATCACCAAAATCTGACTTCCAGATGGAAGACAGATAACTAAAACTGGGTTGAATTAATTTTTTTCACAAGACGTCCATAATCTGCACAAAAAAAAATATTGACTGAAAGTTGACTTGCCAAAAGACATTTGCTTCAAAGTGCCCACACTTCTCTAGTGGCTTTAAAGTCTTATAACTCCATGTTTGTACCTATTAAAAAAGGAATATATAATTATAATCAGTGTCTATGGAAGATAGTGTGATGCAATGGAAATTGACATGATTTTTGGAGCCAGATTGACCAGAATCCTAGCTTTGCCATTTACTATCTTGGAAAACTTGGGCAAGAAATTTAACCTCTATTTCTTCCTTTTAAAAACTGTCGTGCCACCTACCTCAAGGGTTGCCTTTAAAGTTACAAATAATACATGGAAATCAGAATAGACTTATAATAAATAAATAGATTGATAGCAATTTTAAAAATGCCGCAAAGGAAAGCCAAGGTCCAAATAGCTTCACCGGTGAATTCTATCAAAGGTTTAAAAAAGAATTAAGACGAAACTTTCAGAAAACATTCCAATAAATAGAAAAGAATAAAACAGTGCCCAACTCATTCTATTATGGCAGTATTATCTTGATACCAAAACCAGATATAAACACCACGTGAAAAGAAAACCACACACCAATACCTCATATAAATATAGATGCAAAATCCTTAAAAATATACTAGCTAACAAAATCCAGAAATATATAAAAATAATAATATATCATGACCAAATATGATTTACCTCAGAAAATCAATGTTGGCTTAACATCCAAAACAAATTAATGTAATGCACCATATCAATAGAATAAAGAACATAAAACATCGTCATCTCAAGAGATTCAGAAAAAAGCATTTGACCTAATCCACCATTTTTTCATGATAAAAATACTCAACAAACTACTAATAGAAAGGAATTACCTCAACCTGGTAAAATGTGTCTATGAAAAACCTTCAGCTAAAATCACACTCAAGTTGAAAGACCAAAATTTGTCTATCCCTCCTGAGATCAGGAACAAGACAAGGACCACTTCCATTCAACATAACACTGAAAGTTCTATCCAGAGCAATTAGGCAAGAAAAAGGAAAAAAAAAACTATTCAGATTGAAAAGAAAGAAAAAAGCTATTTCTTTTTGCAAATTGCATGATTTTATATATATGGAAAACCCAAAGAATCAACAAAAGAACTATTATATGAGTTCAGCAAGGTTTCTGTATAAAGATTAGTATACCAAAAAAAAAATCAATTTTATTTCTATATACTACCAAAAAATCCAAAAATAAAATTAAGAGAACAATTCCACTTATAACAACATCAAAAAAATGAAATACTTAACATGGATGGATCTTGAGATTATTATGCTAAGCGAACTAAATCAGATAGAAAAAGCTGAGAACCACGTTTTCACTCATATGTGGGATATAACACTAAAAGCAACAAACAAACAAGACAAACAAAAACTCATAGACACAGACAGCAGTTTAGTGGTTACCAGAGGGAAGGTGGGGAAGTAGATAAGGGTAAAGGTGATCAACATATGGTGATGGAAGGAGATTTGACTTTGGGTGGTGAACACACAATATGATAGACAGATGATATATTATCGAAATATACACTTGAAACCTATATAATTTTATTAACCAATATCACCCTAATAAATTTAATAAAAAATGCAACCAGCCTGGAAAAAATTTTTAAATGAAATATTTAGGAATAATTTTAACCAAAGAAGTGTTAGACTTATCTAATAAAAACTACAAAAGATTAAAAGAAATTAAAGATCTAAATAAATAGAAAGACATAAATTGGAAGATTTAATACTGTTAAGATGGTAATACTTCCCAAATTGATCTACAGATTTGATGCAATCCTTATGAAAATTCCAACTGCCAATTTTCGTGAAAATGCACAAGATGATCTTAAAAGTCATATGTAGATGCATTGACCCAGAATAGCCAGAACAATATTGAAAAAGAACAAAGTTGGAGTTCATATACATGCAGATTTCAAAATTTGCTACAAAGATACAGTAATTAAAACAGTGTGATACTGGCATAAGGATAGATATATAGATCAACGGAATACAAGTGAGAGTCCAGAAATAAATCAATACATCTGTGGTCAATTAATTTCTCAACAAAGATGCTAGGACAGTTCATAACAGGCAAACCCATATGGATAAAAAAGTAGATCAGTGATTGTCAGAGTTTGAAGGGAGGAGGGAATGAAGAATGGCTGCTAACAGGTATGGAGTTTCCTTTGAGGTAATGAAAATGTTCTGGAATTAGACCGTGGTTATGGTTGTGTAACTTTGTGAATAATCGAAATCCATTGAGTTGTATAACTTTAATCATGAATTTTATAGTACATGAATCTCAATAAAATCATCAGCTTCATTTAAAAACTGTTAAGTACAATCCACATAATACAAGGCAAATCTGTAGTTCAATATTGGCATTAAAAGAAACACAAATCCAACAATCTGATGCAATTAATAGAATTTTTAAAAAGATTAATACATGGAAAGTGCCAAACATAACATGGCATTCAAGCTCTAATGACGTTTCTTTTTGTTATCTTGATCCACCATGATGACAAGTGTTCTTCGATAATTAAGACAGAGACTCACCCCAATATCCAACTGGCTAATTGACAAGAGGTTCCAATGGATAATTGGAGGTGATGAAGAAATGGAAAAAGTGAAGGACCATATAGTTTGGAATCATGATTGACTCTTTTTTTACCAAGTATGTCAAGTCTCAATTGATAATAAATCACTAATCCTATTTTCCGCTTCTATTTTTGGATGAGTGTGTATAGAATCCATATTAATTGGTCTTTAAATATTAGGTAAAATTCATCGTTGAAGTTATCTGGGCCTGGTATTTTCTTTTTAGTTGGTTTATAATTAGTTATTTGCATATTAGTTATTTGCATATTATAATATAAGTCTTTTTGGATTCTCTATTTTTTTGAGTCAGATTTGTATCTTTTGAGAATTTGTCAATTACATCTAAATCTTCTAATTCGTTGGCATACATTTTTTCATAGCCTAATCCTTTACTGTAAGGTCAGTCCTTGATGTCCTCTCTTTTGGCACCAATTTTAGTGATTTCTGTCTATTATAGTTAATTTTATATGTCAATTTGACTGGCCACGGTGCTTAGATATTTGGTCATCATTATTCTGATGTCTCTGAAAAAAAAAAGTGTGGTTTTTTTTTGATAAGATTAGTATTTAAATTGGTGAACTTTGAATAAAGCAGATTACTCTCCATAATATGTGTGGGCTTCATCCACTCAATGGAAGACCTTTATAGCAAAAAGTCTGATCTCTTAGAATCATGAAAGAGTTCTGCCAGCAGATTGCCTCTGAACTTGGCCTGCAACTCTTCCCTGGGTCTCCAATCTGTCAGCCTATCCTGCAGATTTGGACTTGCACAATCAAGTCTTCTACAAGTTAATTAAATTATGATGTAAATGCAACTTAAAAAATCCAACTATACTGCTTGAGACTGAAACAGGTGAAGGAGGGTAAGGTCTGCTCCCTTCTAATGCAGTAGTCTCAGAAACCCAAGAGTTTCTTAGAACACAGTTGAGAATCACTAGAGTAGAGGATATCCAACATAATGCCTTTTTCCTAAATTCCACAACTCTTTCATTTTTTTAAATTTTCAATTTCAGTTAAAATTCAGTATTTTATATTAGTTTCAGGTGCACAGCATAGTGGTTAGACATTTATGCAATTTATGAAGTACTCCTCCTGATTAGTCTAGTAACTACCTGGAACTATAGTTATCACTATATTATTGACTGTATTCCCTATGCTGTATTTTACATCCCCGTGACTATTTTGTAATTACCAATTTGTACTTCTTCATCCCTCTCCCTTTTTCATCTAGCCCCTCAAACCTTTCCCATCTGCCAAACATCAGTTTGTTCTCTGTACCTATGAGTCTGTTTCTGTTTTGTTTGTTCATTTATTTTGTTCTTTAGATTCCACATAGAAGTGAGATCATATGGTATTTGTCTTTCTCTGACTTATTTCACTGAGCATACCTTCCAGGTTCATCCATGTTGTAAATGGTAACATTCTATTATTTTTATCAAGTAATATTCCAGTGTGTGTGTGTGTGTGTGTGTGTGTGTGTGTGTGTGTGTGTGTGTGTATGCAATCACCTCTTCTTTATCCAATTGTCTATTGATGGACATTTAGGTTGCTTCCATATCTTGGCTATTGTAAATAATGCTGCAATGAACATAGGGGTACATGTATCTTTTCAAATTAGTGCTTTGGATTTCCTTGGATAAATACCCAGAAGTAGGATTGCTGGGTCATAAGGTAGTTGATTTTTAATCTTTTGAGGAAACACCATACTGTTTTCTATAGAGGCTGCACCAATTTGCAATCTCATCAACAGTGCATGAGGGTTCCCTTCTCTCCACATTCTTGCCAAGATTTGTTGTTTGTTGATTTATTGATGGCAGCCATTCTAATATGTGTGAGGTGATAGCTCATTATGTTTTTAATTTGCATTTCTCTGATAATTAGAGATGTTGAGCATTTTTTCATGTCTATTGGCCATCTGAATGTCCTCTTTGGAGAAATGTCTATTCAGGTCCTCTGCCCATTTTTTAACTGGCTTTTTTTTTTTGGTGTTGAGTTATATGAGTTCTTTACAAATTTTGGATATTAACCTTTTATCAGATGTATCACTGGTGTGTATCTTCTCCCATTCAGGAGGTTGTCTTTTCATTTTGTTGATGGTTTCCTTTGCTGTATAAAACCTTTTAACTTTGATGTAGTCCCATTTGTTTATTTTTTTCTTTCGTTTCACTTGTCTGAGGACATATATCAGAAAAAACATATATTACAAAGAGCAAGTCAGAGAGTTTACTGCCTAGGTTTTCTTCTAAGGGTTTTATGGTTTCAGATCTTACATTTAAGTCTTTATTCCATTTTGAGTTTATTCTTGTATATGATATCAGAAGGTGGTCTGCTTTCATTTTCTTGCATGTATCTGTATAGTTTTCTCAACACCATTATTGAATAAACTGTCTTTACCCCATTGTATATTCTTGCCTCCTTTGTCATAGATTAATTGATTATATAGGTGCGGGTTTATTTTGGGGCTCTCTATTCTGTTCCATTGATCTATGTGTCTATTTTTATGCCAGTGCTGTGCTGTTTTTATTACTATAGCCTTGTGGCATATTTTGATATCAGGTAGTTCCTCCAACTTTGTTCTTTCTCGAGATTGCTGTGGCTATTTGGGGTCTTTTGTGGTTCCGTATAAAGTTT
>NW_011889143.1:541399-562077 GCF_000151845.1 Pteropus vampyrus
TTTTTTTTTTTGGTGTTGAGTTATATGAGTTCTTTACAAATTTTGGATATTAACCTTTTATCAGATGTATCACTGGTGTGTATCTTCTCCCATTCAGGAGGTTGTCTTTTCATTTTGTTGATGGTTTCCTTTGCTGTATAAAACCTTTTAACTTTGATGTAGTCCCATTTGTTTATTTTTTTCTTTCGTTTCACTTGTCTGAGGACATATATCAGAAAAAACATATATTACAAAGAGCAAGTCAGAGAGTTTACTGCCTAGGTTTTCTTCTAAGGGTTTTATGGTTTCAGATCTTACATTTAAGTCTTTATTCCATTTTGAGTTTATTCTTGTATATGATATCAGAAGGTGGTCTGCTTTCATTTTCTTGCATGTATCTGTATAGTTTTCTCAACACCATTATTGAATAAACTGTCTTTACCCCATTGTATATTCTTGCCTCCTTTGTCATAGATTAATTGATTATATAGGTGCGGGTTTATTTTGGGGCTCTCTATTCTGTTCCATTGATCTATGTGTCTATTTTTATGCCAGTGCTGTGCTGTTTTTATTACTATAGCCTTGTGGCATATTTTGATATCAGGTAGTTCCTCCAACTTTGTTCTTTCTCGAGATTGCTGTGGCTATTTGGGGTCTTTTGTGGTTCCGTATAAAGTTTAGAATTATTTGTTCTATTATTTGTTGAAAACTGCCATTGGTACTTTGATAGGGATTCAATGAATCTATAGATTGCTTTGGGTAGTATGGACACCAAATGCTACAATTCTAAAATTCATCCAGTATATGATACGAATATGTGAGATTTTATTCAAGTACTCTCATCTATGACAAAATACCATTTATTGAGTGTATACTATGTAACACAGTATAGTAATGTCTTTTATTATTATTTTTTTTAATTTATTTAATCCCATAAACCCACTGAGTCAGGTACCATTATCATTGACTTATGAATGAGGAAAGTGAGGCTCAAATTTGTCCAAAGGAAGTGAACTCCAGCTCCCTGTGAAATAAGAGTAATATGACCTACTTCAGAGGAAGAACTAAAGAGCAAAAACAGATATTTTCCATAATTTAACAGTATAGCTTATGGAAAGAAATCAACTGTCAAATCATGTATAAAGTCAATGGAAAAATTTAAGTTCACAGACCTAGATGCTTGCTCTCCCAGGTCACGAACACTCACTTCTGTGTTAAGATATTTTTAACCAGTGTAGAACTAAGGTACTATAAATGCATATTATGAGATGTAATTAGTGCTGTTATGATCTTGGGACTCAGCAATACTAGAGAAGGCAAGATAAATCAGTAAAGTGGGGGCTATGGGTTAAGTGAGGTGGTCTAAACCTTCTGAGAATTTAGGCAGCTTGACTGGATATATTACTGAATATTTTCATCTCATTTCCCTTTTAGGAACCCACAAGAAGGGAAGACTATTTAAAAAATGGGAATGGTAGAGGTCTCAGGAGTCAGAGAATACTGCCAAGCATAGAGTTTTCCATATAGTAGAAACATATTGTTAGTTCTCCTCACAACATTCCCATCTTAGGCCAGGGAGTTGGATGAATGAGGAAGCATGAAAGAAAGCCATTGTGGATTTCTGAATCAAAGAGTGCATCATTTCATCAGTTGGAAAAAGAGTGGAAAGTAACCAGAACATATACATAAAAGCACTAGTGAGGGAGCTACAAGAATTGAAAAATAACTGGGAACTGGCTATTAAGCAGTGTAAATCTGAATCTGAAATGGAATAAGGGCCAAGTACCATCAAAAGGGTAGAAATGGACTTAAATATCATGTGCCAAGAACTACCTGTCCTCTCTGTATCTCACCATCTAGTATAATATCTGAAACAAAATAGTTTTCAATATACAATGTCAGGTACCATTATAGATGCTTTAAATATGTCATCTAATTTTGTTTTCATTACATCCCTGTCATATATGCATTATAAATACTTTACAGATGAGGAAAGTGAACTGCAGAAAAGATTCTTGGTCATGCAGCCAGTTATCAGTAGGGCCAGGATTTGATAATAAATTGGGTTGATCGCAAATGCTTTTTCAACTAAACAATTCTACCTCCCAGAGCTTTTTCTTTCCCTTAGAGAAAATTAAGTACATTAATTATTCTATTAGTTTCTCAAAAGTAATACAACATAACAACGTTGCATTAACTTAATGTGTATATCCTGCAAATTTATTACTTGTTAAAGATTATTTCATAGAACATGAGTATCAATAGACATATATTCACTTGGATACATTTACCCTCAAACACAACTTAAGTTTTGTCAATATATAAATTCCCCTTTTGGAAATATGACTGAAGTTGGAATGATGGTATTTGCAAACTTCCATTCACTAAAAGCTTAATATTGGCATATAAGATTTTAAAGATAAGTTATCATATATTTCATATCAAGCCTTCTGAAAAGTTTTGCTGGTGGGGGGGATTATTTTTGTCTATTTATCATAAAAACTATTCTCATTTATTATCATAAACATAGTTGTACATAACCAAAATCTTTATGCATGTTTGTGCTCAAATGAAAATAAACTTCAGTTTAATTTAGCTCTTTATTTGTGTCTAAATCAAATTATAAGTACATTTATAAAATGTTCTTGGTATTAAGTGTGAAATTTGGGAAAATTATTTTCAAGATTTCCTACAAATCATTGCTTTATATTAATCATAGCTAAATTAAACTAAGTATTAAAAAGTACATCAAACTACCTTTTCATATTACTCAAATGATTATACAGAGAGAGTGCAGTACAAATATCAGTGAAGAAAACATTGCCTCAGTAATCATATATTATGGCCTAGAATAGGTAGAAATATTACCACTTTTAAAACATTGTTTAAGTATGGAGGTTCCTCAAAAGAACTAAGAATTGATCTACCATATGATCCAGCAATCCCTCTCTTGGGTATTTACCTCAAAGACTTGAAAACCCATATCCAAAAAGGTATTTGCACACCGATGTTCATAGCAGCATTATTCACAGTGGCCAGGACGTGGAAGCAACTGAAGTGATTGGATAAAGAAGCAGTGGCCCATATATACAATGGAATATTACTCAGCCCTAAGAAGAGATGAAATACTGCCATTTGCGACAACATGGATGGACTTGGAGATAATCATGCTAAGCGAAATAAGTCAGACAGAAAAAGTTGAAAATCACATTATATCACTTATATGTGGGATATAAACCTAAAAGCAACAAATGAACAGGACAAACAAATGGAGACTCATGGACATGGACTATAGACTAGTGGTTACTAGAGGACTCTAGAGTAGTGGTTACTAGTGGGGTGGGGGAGGAGAGGGGAGGTAGACGGGGTAAAGGGGGTCAAATATATGGGGAGTGGGAGAGCGAGAAGCAGGTAAAGGGAATCAAATATATGATAGCTGAAGGAAACTGGACTTTGGGTGGTAAATACACAATAGAATATACAGCTGTTAAATAATAATATACACCTGAATATTATATAATTGTATTAACCAATGTTATCCCAATAAACTTAATAAAATAAATAAATAAATAATAAAACAGTGTTTAATTTTATTAGGAGGATATTCACAAAACTTCCCTGGTAGGCTAAATCTTATGTTTGGCCATACTGGCATTAATTTATATTACTTCTAAATAAGTTTCTCGTTAAAGCAAATACAATACAGGTCTTTAAAATTAGAAATTAGAAATTATCCAAGAGGTTACCAAATAATAAGGAAATTTAAATATGAAAGGAAAATTAAAGGACATGGTATATTGAGTAAGAAGCCCTAATATATGTCAATGAAAATCTCAATAGATAGTAGAAAATGGGATTAAGGAAAGAGATAAAAACTGATGTTTTCCTTTAATTTTTGAAGACACCAAAATTCAAATCCAGAAAGACTAATAAAGCCCAAGTGGAATAAATGAAATGAAATTCATACTAGACACATCAGAGTGAAAGAGGAGATACACAGAGGATCTTAAAAACATCCCAAGGGAGGAAAATAACTCACTTATTGCAATTACGCTGAGACCTGGCTTTTCAACATCAGCAAAGGGAACAAACAGAAAGGCAGTGAAGCTGTCAACCTAGAATCATATACCAAGTTTGAATATATTTCAAGAATAAGGGTGAAATGATGATATATTTAGACAAACAAAAGTGAGAGAATTTGCCTCTAAATAATCTAAACACCCACTAAAATATTATTAATAAATAACTTTGATATATTCAGACAGTCGAATACTATACAGCAATAAAAATGAACTACAGTTACATGTACACATGTTACCAAATTCCAAAAACATGATTTTGGTTGAAAAAAGTTAGACTAATACATATGGTATGACAATATGCATAATGTTCAAAATCAAGGACAACTAAAAATTATATTGTTGCAAAATTCTAACATTGTACAAGCCAGAGAGAAAAGCAAGGGAATGAGCACCATGAAATTCAAGATGGTGATATTCACTGGATAAGGGAATAGAGTTTCTAATGTATCAATAATGTATTTCTTTAGATGTCCTAAGACATTGGTTTATATTGTACTTATAAGTTATATATATATTCTTTTGTGTGTACATTTTTAATGAAAAAAAATTAACAACAAGAACAAAAATTCCTGGAGGAAACTCGTTTGTGGGCAATGTTTATTACTCATTGAGATTTAAGTCTGGCTGATTGGGCAGAAATATGCTGGGAATCTTATAAATGCTATTCAAGTTTTTGCTCTGAGTGATTCAATTTTTTGAGAGAACTTCTAACTTTTCTTCTGGAGTTGTATGCATGTTTAAGGAGCATTCTGTGCACGGGATGAGATAGGGTTGTGGCAGGTTTCTTTTCCCCTACACTTTCAATTAATTACCCGGGTTTTATTCCAATACCACCCTCTTGTCCTATGTTGTTATCTGGCATTCATTAGGAAAGATGAGCTTTCTTTTTGTCTTGCAATAATTGGACAGTATATATACAATAAATTTATTGAGGTATAAAACAATGCAAAAAGTATGTAGCCAGCCACTAATAAAAAAAATATTTGGTGTATCTGAACTAGCTGATGGCAAGTCATTCCTGTGTACAGAGCTGAAAAATGTACTCCTGCCTAGCAGCTTATACATCCCCCAGGTTCATGGCCTGACCCCTGTTGTGTGGCAGACTACATGCTGGGGCAGTGAATTCATACATCACAATCAGTTCACCCCTCCAACCGTATTCCTCTAATCACATGGCCTTTAAAAACTGTCATATGTATAAAAGCTGAAACGTGTATGTTTTCTGTCACTCTAATCACCTTGTGAACTACACACTTGTCAACCTTCATTTACATAATAAAAGCTATTCATGAATCAATTGCTGCATTTCTCTATGCCTCTACAATTGCAGGTGCAATAAATTTCATAAACATGGATTTACTTTCAAAATTATAAATAAGAGAGAAGAAGCAATAATTTAATAAACTCCACAATGCATGTGTCAGACCAATCTGGCTTTTACAAATGAAGTCAGAATGACTTTTGTTGCCACCTAGAGCGATAGCAATCAAATGGAAAATTTAAGACTTTTAGTCTAATAAATTTAGAACACTTCATTATATTGCTACCACTCTAGAATACACAAAGTGTTTTAGAGATGTTTATGAAGTCTAAGGGTGTAAATTGAGGGATTTCATTTTCAGATCTGCCTGTGATTCATGGTATGAACTGGAAGAAGTCACTTTCATGGGAGTAATTTAAGTCTTTATTTATATTTCCAGGGTGCGATAACTTGAAAGGAGAATCTAGATGTGGAATACATTAAACACAAAGGGAATTTCAAAGACCATGAGTAAAAGGGAATGTATTTCCTCCTTGAATAAAAAGATGATGCAACTGCCAAACTGTCCTCTGACATTTCCATCACAGGTTGTTCAGTATTGTCAGGTTTGGACTGCTGTTTTTAAAATATATAAAAGGTAGAGTGCTACAGGGTGTTTAAAAAAGAACAGTGTCCATTATCCCATAAAATAACCCAACTATTATTACATTCTCTGTTTATCCTTCACTAGTTTTCATTATTATATATATTTAATAAAGCTCTACTCACATTGTATGTACAATTTTGTGTCATGCTTTGTTCACTTATAACAAATGTTTCAAATTTCTTATCTTAATAATTAAAATTTATAATAGCTGTATAATATCCAATCGAATTATTGTACCATACATGAACCATTCTTCCATTTATGGATATTTGTATGATTACCCATTTAGACTCATTTTGGGATCATTGTGTTTCTGTTGGAATAGCAGACCAAGCACCTAAACATAACTAGAGTCTACTACTGTCTTGTACTAAGCAATACATATATTCACATAATTCTGTTTCTATTCAATATCTAATTATCACACTAAACACATTTTATGTTTGTTACCAGCCAAAAAATAATACTTCCTCTTGCTTCAATAGTTCTCAGCCATCTTAAACACAGGGTTCAGCTAAGACTTTTCATAATGCAATGCAACTATAAAGACATTTTATGATTGTTTCTCTGGACCTTCATATACCAGGAAATGTACGAATAGAAGTCTTTTTTCCTCAAAGAGATAACATCCCATTGGAAAGTTAGCAAGGGAGGCTAAAAGGGAATGGTGCTATCTCAAAACCCAGGAAGGAAGCATCAAGGAAAAAATGTACCACAGTGGCAAATGCTCCAGAGAGGTCACCTAAGAGGAAAATCGGTCCTAGTCAGTGAACAGATATTATCAAATGCTTACAAATGGGCCAGGTATAGTTTAGGGGCTGAGTATATTGTAGTGAACAGGGTCAAGTCCTTGCCCTCAAGGAACTTATATTCTATGAGGGCAGAAAGAAAATAAGCATGTAAACAAAGACATAAAAATTTAAGGTACTAAGGGCTATAAAGAAAATAAATTGAGGATGTCTTGAGATTTAGCTCAGGTGTTCAGGAAAGATCTCTCTAAGAAGATGCAATTTGTTTTGAGACCCGAAAGATCACAAAGGAAACTTTGGATCTGATCATTAGGAGGCCATTTCACGGGAGTGGTAAAGACAGAAGTCAGAAAGCATTAGGAGAGTTGTGAAGTTTTACTTATGCTGGATTAATAAATTCTAGAACTCTGCTCTACAACATAGTGATCATAATTAACAATATATGATTTTGTACTTAACATTTTAAGAGGGTAGATTTCATGTTAAGCATTCTTACTACAAACAACTCATATACATTAAGCACGTGCAGTTATTTGTATATCAATTATATTTCAATAAAGCTTTAACAAAAGAGAGTGATTGGCAAGTAAGTAGAAACAAAAACAGAAAGCTTAACCAAAAAAGGAAGGAGAAAGAGGGTAAAAAGCTAGAGGTGAAGGCAGCATCAAAGGATGTTTACAGTTGCTTCTTTTTAAAAAATTATCTAATATTGAGCTTCTTTATAAACTATAGTGAAGTAGCCAGTAGAAAAGCAGATGTTGAAAATACAGAAAATAACCAATAGAGAAAGGCCCATTTATAAAGCCCCTAGAGTAGAATGATATATTCATTAAATATTTACTATTCTTGTTTGTTTTGTTTCTGTTCCTGTGTTGTATGTATGTATGTATGTATTATGGTGATATTGATTAACAAAATCTAGTAAGTTTCAGGTGTACAACTTAACAGTAAGGCATATATGCATATATATATATGCATATATATATATCGTCCATAGTTACATTTCTTTCTGACACAGCATATTTGACTCCTTTACCCCGTCCACCTTCCCCCACTCCCTTCTCCACCTCCCCTCTGGTAACCACTAATCTATTGTCCATGTCCATGAGTCTCTGTTTGTTTGTCCTGTTCATTTGTTGCTTTTTAGGTTTATATCTCACATATAAATGATATCATGTGGTTTTCAACTTTTTCTGTCTGGCTTATTTCACTTAGCATGACTCTCTCGAGATCCATCCATGTTGTCGCAAATGGCAGTATTTCATCTCTTCTTAGGGCTGAGTAATATTCCATTGTATATATGTGCCACAGTTTCTTTAGCCAATCATCTATTGCAGGACACTTCAGTCGCTTCCATGTCCTGGCCACTATGAATAATGCTGCTAGAAACATCAGTGTGCAAATATCTTTTTGGATATGAGTTTTCACGTCTTTGGGGTAAATACCCAGTAGAGGGATTGCTGGATCATATGGTAGATCAATTCTTAGTTTTTTTTTGTGGTGCCTCCATACTGTTTTCCATAGTGGCTGTACCAATTTTCAGTACCTGGGGAACTTTATCCAATCATCTATTGTAGGACACTTCAGTTGCTTCCATGTCCTGTGTTGTTTTTAATGTGAAAAGCACATAAATGGGAGTGACTGTCCACTGATTCCTTTTGCAGGAGGACTTTTGCTCATATATTAGCTGAATTACAGTCAGAATGGATAAAGGGGAAAAAATGCTGAACATACCACTTCAATATGGTAATTCAATGAGGAAAGGCACTCTCACCTTTGGAGATAAGAAAATATTACTTCCATTAAATTATTTTTAAAATGGAGATGCCAAATTTATGAAACGTTCTTAAGAATTCTGAACGAAATTTGCTACATAGAAGAAATTCCAAGTAAAATGTAATTATACATTTTTCCAATATCATATTCTCTTGACAGAAAAGTTTTAAATCTTATGCTACATGTAAATTTTTCCTTTTTAAATCACTTTTTGTGATGATAGTTTTACAAAAATATTTTCTTAAAAATTAAATAAGACTTTATGATGTGATGGTCACTCTCTACTTAGTTTCTCATTTGTTGGATCACAAACTAAAAGTTAATTAGAAAAGACTGTGCTTTAGCTATTGATTTTCTCAGAGGTTAAATAAATGTTTCCTATAGTGTTTTATAATATTATAAATGAATACTTTCCAGGTAGGATATTTCTTAGCTATTAAACATTGGTGGAGTTTTGGCCAAATTCACCTCAATCTTTCAACCTCCCTGCCAATCATTTAACAGCTGGGGAATATGTCTCCCTAAGCAAATGTTTTATTAGGAATTTTTACAATGCACATTCTGACTGGACAAACACATGCATCGAATTTTTGAGAAAGTAAAATCATATTTATAGTTCTGAGCACATTAGGTTAAATAAGGGTTTTTCAATTTTGGCATTTTTGACATTTTGGACAGGATGATTCTTCATTGTGGGAAGTTGTCTTTTGTACTATTGGATGGTTAGCAACATTTCCGGCTTCTAGTCATTAAAAGCCCATACTACCCATCCCCTGCACCTGTTATGACAACCAACAATGCCTCAGACATTGCCAAATGTCCCGCAGATGGGAAAATCTTCCCCAGTTGAGAACCACTGAGTCAAAGGCAGTCATTAATTCTCTAGGGGAGATAGTTCTAAAGATATTAAAAAGCTAGTACAGAATCTGATGTATTCAAAATGCACATGAACAATTCATATTTACAAACTAAAATGTATTTATTATATAGAATATGTAATAAATAAATACTTGTCTTAGATAATGGATATGCTTAATCAATTTCACAGGAGAAAGAAACATTTAACTCCTACTCTGTAATTATAGAAAATATTCATTAGATTCTCTTCAAAATGGAAATTTTAATATAGAACATAGTTATAAAATATTAGCTTGAGTCATACCTATTTGAGGAACTCGCATCAGATGTACTCAGCTATATAAGCACTGTAGCTTAATTTCCATCGGCAATAACATTATCCAATGATTCAGTCGAGCCCTGAGCTACCCTACAAGTCCCAAAAATTTGAGAATTCAAATTCACACTGTAAACATCAGATCAACAATATCACCACAAATGAACAAGTAAAGTCAACACGCTATGTAGCTTTAAACGATACATAGGCAGCAAGTCATTGGGCTCTAAAGAATTCAGGAAAGGAGTAATAAATATAGCTGCCATTATTATTCTAAGAATGATTAACCTATTACTAATTGTCAAGGGTCGGGAAGTATGTATGATCTTGCCAGATGAATAAAGAAATATAGCCAGTATCCTTGGCTACTCGTTATACATTCTACCCAAAGAGGAGGTAATTAGCCTAATGACATAAGGGTTTTCAAACAGCTGCTTTAAAGAAGAAAATAGAGCTGTCACGACTCAGAATAGTGAAGACTGTGCAACCTACAAAGGTACTTATAATCACTTCATTTTCTATGAGCTATGCCTGCCAGATAGTCACTGTGGCTGGCTTCATCCCCTGTGACTAACATAGTGTCCCCACATTTTCTAGTTCTATGAGGGACAATGAAATATAGAACACTGAGCCCGCTGAGCTTCAAGGGGCTGTCATACACATTCAGGAAGCTGGGGAACTGTGTAGACCTATCAAAATAAATGCTTCCAAAAAAGATTTATTACTAATCTACACAAACAAACCAACCATAAGCTGGAGATTTAGCCTTGAACTATGTGCTAATGCAGTTAAAATGCTTGCCCAGATATGCTAAATTCAAAGTGCCAAACCTGTATAAATTATAAGCCTAGGTCTCTAGTGCTTTTCTTTTCTTTCTTTCATTTATTTTTTTAGTAGTGATTTTCAAATACAATAAAACTTGGCCTCTGGGATGGGTCCAGCACATAGGGGCCATTGCTAAGCTTTGGTGTATGTTGGATACAATGTCCATTGTTGAAGCTTCACGTCAAAGAAGAGGGACACTTACCTGTCCCCTTCTTCCATGCTGCTCTGATGTCCCTCTTCTGGGCTCTCATAATACCCTAAGCATGTTCTCCTATCACTAATCTTAACTCTCAAAATTTTAATTGTTTATACATTCACTTGGTTGTGGGCTCTGTGAGGGCCGAGGTGTTGTCTTTTTTTTTATACCTAGCATAGGGTCTGTTACCTACTAGGAAGTCATTAAGTGATGGATGAACTATCTAATTGAACTGTGCTTTTATGCCTGAGTCTCTGGCATGTGCAAGACTTTGTATTTTACACATTTCATTTTATATCTCAGTTCACAGACTCAAGGGAACAAGAAATGGAATGTTTATTATTCTCAACAATTCACCTTTTAAGTATCATTCTGCTAAGTTGGCAAAAACCAATTCAGACATTTCTATCGCTTTCCCAGGGTGTAGGATCAAGGTTTCCGTGTTTGTAAATATGTGCTTGTATGTGAGGGCATCTTATTAATCAATTTTCTAGCATCTTTTGAGACAGTCAACCTCCTATCTGTCCCTCATTTGCAACAGAGATGACCTTAGTGCCCATCTTCATGGCTCTATCATTCTAAAGAACTCTTATTTCAACTTCTGGGGCATACTGAAATCCTGCCACCACTCCATGCTATTCATTCTTGGGCCCTGAAAAAATTCCCTTGGGTGTGTAAAGCACTGCATTTCTGGAGTCTTGCCACCTCTACAAGCTATACCAGCAAGATGGAGGATAGCCATGACTACTAACTTTATCCCTCTTGACTTGCCTCTTCCCCTAGGTGGCAAAATTTTCTGGTCTTGAAAACAAAAAAAAGTTTTACATTAACTCATGAGAGATCTTCTGAAATCTTTTGACTATGCCCTATTTTTTTTCCATTCCCTCAATGTGGAGAAAACCCTCCTCCTATTTCCTTTCTCCTCTGAAATTCCTTCGTTGAGACATAGGCATAGAGAGGCCTAGCTCTCTAAATGGGTAGGAAGGGCTGAGGTAGACCTGTTCCAAGCTAATCTCTTTAAGTCCCTACCTGCTTCCAAAAAATGTTCTTGTTTCTCTAGTTCAGTAGTTCTCAACTGGGAGTGATTTTGCACCTCTCACTAGGGAACGCTTTTGCAATATCTGGAGACATTTATGTTGTTGGAACTGGGTGGGGGAGGAGTAGTTGGTGCTATTTACATCTTGTGAGTAGAGACAAGAAATGCTGCTAAACATCTTAAGCTGCACAAGCCAGCCTACTCCAACAACAAAGAATTACGTGCCATAAAATGTCAATAGTGACAAGGGTAAAAAACCCTGTAGCTCATTCATTATTATGTAACCCAAAGAGACTTTGAATGTTTTCAGCTATAAAATGATGTATCTTTTGGCAAATCAACAGCTGTTCCTCACCCTTAATATGTAAACAAGGGAACGGAGAAAGAAATTGATATGAAGAGCTCATTCTGTGCCAGGCACTATGCTCAATACTTTACATTTACACTGATACATTTAATCCTTGTAAAAAAATACTATCAGGTAGTTACTATGATTATCTCCATTATACAGAGTTTAAAAAAATGACTTTCAGAAAAAGTAAACAATTGATCCAGATTATAGTATCTAAAAGTAGCAAAGACTTACTATCAGACTGTATGACTCCAGAGCTGATGCCATTCCAGTCTCAACAAAGAGATCTTCAGAAACATGGATCTTTTTTCCCCAGCTTTGAGATATAATTGAAAAATGACATTGTATACATTTAAGGTGTACAACGTGCTGATCCGATATTCTTATAAATGGCAAAATGATTACCACCATGGCATTAGCTAATACCTTTTACACCTCACATAATTATTTCTCTTTTGTGGTTAAAACATTTAATCTCTCAGTTTGGGGAGGCAAGAAAATTAATTTAAGCAGATGTAAAAAATATATATATGTGTGTGTGTGTGTGTGTGTGTGTGTGTGTGTGTGTGTATATATATATATATATATATATATATATATATATATATATATATATATATATATAACATTTTCCTTATCCATTCATCCATCAAAAGACACTTCTGTATCTTGGCTATTATGAACAATGCTACAATAAATATGGGACTGCAGATACCTCTTCAAGATCCTGTTTTCATTTCCTTTAGATATATACCTAAATGTGAGATTGCTGGATCATATGGCAGTATTATTTTCATTTTAAATTTTGTGAGGAACCTCCATACTGTTTTTCACAGTGGCTGTACCAACTTACATTCCCACCAAGAGTGCACAACAGTTCTTTTACTCTTAAAAATTTTCTTTTGTAGAGATTTTTGTTAAATTCTAATGGAATGTCAAGCATGGAAGTTTGTCATCCAACAAGGAACACTGCATAACTTTCTTTTCCTGAAAAATCTTCAACAATGAATAATAATGAATAAGCTGTGAGGCATTCCAGGAAAGCAAGCAGAAACAGTGCAGGCTTGAAGAACCCATGCCATAACTGACTAAAATAAATGGATATAATTCACAGTGCTTAAACCTGGACAAAACTTGAGTCTCATTCAATATACTTCTAGAAGTATAACTCGGATATAAAACAATTTGGCCCACATTGAAAGAAGACTCAAGAAATCAATATATGATCCCTACCATCACCTTCGTTCAGATCTCTCAGTTTGGGGAGGCAAGAAAATTAATTTAAGCAGATGTAAAAAATGTAGAATGTACTGTACAGAGCCCATTTCTCCACTGCAAATAACCAGCCCTGCAAAGTTAAATGCTAAAGGAGATGCAAAGCCATACAATTCATGTGATTGCCCACCTACCCACCCATCCATCCATAGTTCCTCATCCTCCAAGCCAGGCATAACATCAGAGAGAAATAGAAGTAATTTTCTGAGAACTAGAGCCACAAACAACTCTTTGGACAGGTGAAACACATATGTTCACTCACACCACCACCACCACCACCACCACCATAAACCTTGTGTTTTTTCCATGAAAATGTATTCTTTACTCTGAGAGGTAATGCATCAAAACACTAAGGGCACTCTCTACCAACAGATAAGTGTATGCCCCGTCAACATGGACAGCTTACCACAATACAGGGATGCCAACAAAATTAGAGAAACTAGCAACTAAGAAAAAAAAATATCTACCACTGCACATAGCCCTAGATACCTCTTCACTGTCCTTGATACTACCCTCCTCCCTTACAAAGGAGCTGGCTGACTGAAGAAAGAGTAGAAACAATAAACCCAAAGCTTTTTCAGTGCATGTAGTAAGGCATTGGTCCATAAATATAAATCCATAGACCAGTTTTAGAAGGTGGGCTAAAAGAAGAGATTCAGAAGATCAAACTTAATACTGATTCAGTAGGTCTGGAATGGGGATTGATACTCTATTTTGCACATCTGTGTTTGAGAACTACTGTTCAAAGTGGATAGAGCAGGTGAAGCCAATAGTTGCCATGTCAACCGGCAGAGAAATCAAGGATAATGTATTCACACTATTTGGAGGGGAGGAGGGTTAATAAATGATCCCAATTTAAAATAAATAATAAAGAAAAAACAAGTAATAACAACATGGGACCTATGTGTAAATAGCTCTAAAATGGAGGAGAGGAGAGAACAGGAATATAGCAAGCAAAGAGCTAAACGGTGCTTTTTTTTTTTTTTTGGCAGCTTCTATAATAGTAGCTGAAGAAATAAGGAGATTATAAATGATATGTAACAAGTGGACAAAATAAAAAATATAACTCTAAAATCAATCAGAAGCGAGAAGAAACACCAACATTGTAAAAAATTTGAGTCAGTAACCTCAAATAGAGGCTTGGGAAACAACTCAGGGAATAAAGGACAAACAGATGAGCATGATACATAGATGATAATAAAAAGAGAAAACATTTAGATCACTGGTTTACAATTAAGCTTACTAACTGTGGAAATGGACTAAAATTGGGAAGAAGTAGAAGTTCAATAATTTCTTCACTTTAGCATATTATAATTTTGGCCTTTAGAATCAATCAAAACATATTGTGAATGTAGCTTTAACAAGAAATAGTTATGCGGCCTTGGCTCAATAGTTGACTCCTCTCAACCTCAGGTTTTTCACCTGCGAACTGAGAATGAGAAGTGTGTCTGTCTCACAAGGGTGTTGTGAGGGTTAAATGAGATGATGCATGCAGATTCCCAATTACAAAGGAAAACCTCAACAGACATCAGCTATGGCTATTAATACTTCATAGAGGAGAATTCAAAGAAACTCTTGTGTATCTAAAAGTGATACTTGAAATTTTAAATTGAATGTGCTATTTTAAATGCTTAAAACGTAAACCTAGCAAAATTAAAAATTAGTTGACACATTTGATATTGCTCAGATGGGAAACAAATGTAACATAAAGGGAGAAATAAAATCAGAAAAATATAAAGAGCGATTATGAGTGAGAAGAAATATGTAAATGCAATCACCCCACCCTCTTTTAATGAGAAGGACTCATGGTCACGCAAATTAATAACAACAACCGATAGTATTCTATTTATACAGCTAACCACAAAACTTCTAAAGGAAAGTGTCACAGAAAGGCCAAAAGTAAAAATCTTCAGTTGAAAGTTACCAGATAATATAAACATAAATAGGGCCTGATAATCATTCCTTTAAAGGGCAAGATCTAAAAATGGTTCATCTCTACTCACAACTCATTACAACTCAGTCACATGGCCATGTCGAGTTGCAATGAAGGCTGAAGAATAATGTCTGAGAATCTATGCAACCAGATCAATTGCAAAAAGTTCTAGTAATAAAGAAAGAAGGGATTGTTGGATAGCTAGGAATCTCTGACACAGGAATATGGTCGTTAAGTCAGGAACAAAGCAAAGGTGTTTGTCAGAATGAGTACTTCACACTTTTGTGGAAGTGCCAGATAACTCAATGCAGTCAGGGAACAAAATAAGAGGCACAGATATAAGAAAGTAAAAGGCAAAATCATCATTTTTTGTAGATAACATAACATTATATTATCTACATTACTGGAAAACCTTAACAGAACCAATTGAAGATATAGAATCAATAAGAGAGGAGAATAAAATGGAAAAATATATTTTTAATAATTTCTTTTAATTAAATAATAGCTATTTAGGGAGTGTATTGAGAAAAACAGTCACATTTACACAAGAAACAATAGCAGTAACATCAACAGCAATACAACAACACTAAATTCAGTAAATAGAATTTAACCCAATATACTGTACATTACATCCCCATGACTTATTTATTTTATAACTGAAAATTTGTACCTTTTGACCATCTTAAACTATTTTCCCCGCCACATACCCTTTGCCTCTGGCAACCACCAATCTGTTTTCTGTGATAATAGTTACTAATACTGTATTGCATATTTGAAAGTTGCTAAGAAAGTAGATCTTAAAAGTTCTCATCATAGGAAAAAAGATTTTTAACTGCGTGGTGATGGATGTTAACTAGACTTACTGTGGTGATCATTTTGCAAAATAAACAAATATCAAATCATGATGCTATACACCTGAAACTAATATAATGTTATATGTCAATTATCTCTCAATTAAAAAATTAACCTCATGTGAATTGAACAAGAACAATGCGAAGTAGTTACTATGGAAGTCTCCATAGTAAAGCCAATGCGATATTTTAAAAATACAACGCAATTTAATCAACTGTCTTTCTTAAAACACTCTGCCCTCTGCACTGAAAAAGAAATCATGTTTCTTTCCATGGCCTAGGCATTTCTGACCTCATGTTTGATGACTTTTTCCTTTGTTTCGACTTGCCTCTTCCAGGCAAGAAATTCAATCGCACCAGCCTCCTGTTTTCCTCTGAAACCCTATCAAGCTACTTCTTGGCTTTGGGGCATTTGTTCTACCTCTTTCCTCCTCCTGCAAGGCTCTTCTCTCAGATTTTCTCACAATAGCCTCCTTTTTATCAATTCATGTGCTAGCTGAAACCTCATATAAGTCAAGAAGCATTTCTGACCACCTTTTGTCTATAATAACCACACTCTCTCCCCACAAGTCATTGTCTATTGCAGTTATATGACAATGTCAAATGAAAAAAGCTAAGTTACACCACATTACACATAGTATAATTATACTATTCTCATGAGTATATTGAAGATCATTTTAAAATATTAGATAATGATTAGAGGTGAGAGATGTGGGGTATGTGAAATGGGTGAACATGGTAAAAGTGCACAAATTTCCAGTTATAAAATAAATGAGGCATGGAGATGGAATATAATACATATTAGGTTAATTTCTATATATTTTGTGATTGCATTGGTATAATGTTGTATATTTATGTTATCATATATTAAAATAGATTATATTATTATTATATCAGTTTATTTATATCAGTATATCAGATAATCCAACACTCCCATAATATTATATACATACAATATATTATATGTACATAATATTATATGTATACACTATATCAAGAAACTAGTTACTCGGTGTGGTTTCCAGTATTTGTTATTTTATCCTTTATATTTTGCTCTGTTGTCTGATTTTTGATAGATACATAGATGGATAGACACACTAAGGGGAAAAAGGTTGAATCAGTTAGGATACAAGTACAGAAAATCCTCTCGAACTGGCTTAAACAAAAAAAGAACTTTATTAACTTACTTTCCCAAAATACATGAAAGCAGTGTTGTCTTCAGTCATGTGGTCCATTTAATCAAAAGAAATTTATTAAGTATATAATTATGTATCTTTTAGTTTCTGAGGGTATAGCAGTAAGAAGGACAGTGTTCATGCCCTCAATTATCTTATATTCTGGAGAATATATAGAGAAAATACACACACACAAAAATACACACAAAAAATCGGTTAAATGTACTTGGATATATTTCAGGTTCTAATAAGACTATGAAGAAGCTAATTAAGGAAATGTGGTAGAGGATGGTAATGAGGGTTTGCTTTGATTTGACTGATCTGGAAATTCCTTTCAAAAAAGGTATCATTCTGGTTGAGGGTTGACTGACAAGACAGCTCTGTAATGATATAGAGGAGTTCTAAGGAGAACACACACCTTAGAACTACAAACAACCTTGGACAAAAACTATGGTTGGAGTGAAGTGAACCAAGGAAGGGATCAAATAGAGATGAGGTAGGAGAGAAAAACAGGGCAAAATTCTAAGAATCCTTGGGGGTGGGGATGAAGAAGGAGAAGTGAATCAGGTTTAGGTTTCCCTCCCCCTAATCTAAGTACCTCCCAGTCTTCATGAAGAATTGTGGTGAGAGTGGTGGATTCTGTTGCATGTGAATACTCCCTAGGTTTTCAGAGAATATCTCACATGGTACTCCTTTATTCTCTAACTCCCTTGTATGCATTCAATTCACTTTTTTTTTCTTTAACTCCTCACATCAATTCTATGAGGTGACTATTATACCTATTCTACAAATAAACTATTAGTTTACTTCTGTTATAGTAACACATTACCACAAACAGTGGCAGAAAGTAACACAAAGGTATTCTCTTACAGTTCTGGAGACCAGAAATCTGAAATGGGTCTCGCTAGGATAAAATCAAGATGCCAGCAGGGCTGTGTTCCTTCTGAAGGTTATAGAATAGAATCCACTTCTTCGTGTCTAGACTCTTCTTGCATTCCTTGACTCCTGGTTCTGAATCATTGGCCTGTGCTTCTAATCTTCATATCTCCTTTCGATTCTGACTTTAATACCTCTCTCTTATTAAGGACTTGTGATTACATTGGGCTCACCTGGATAATCCAGGATTATCTCCCATACCAAGAATTTAATTTAATCACATCTACAAAGTCCCTTTTACCATGTAAGGTAACATAATCACAGATCCCACGGAACAGGGCATGGACATATTTGGGGAAGAGAATATTATATGCCTACCACAAAACGTGACATTTAGCAAAGTCATTTGGCCGATGTCCCACTAATCTGAAGAACCAGAGCCTTTCCTAGACCCAGGCCTAGTCAGTCATTAGTTAATGTTCTTAATGGGAAATTATAGTAAAGGGCATCCTCAGGACAGAGATACAAGACTTTAGAGGTAATCCTGGTTTATCAAGACACTAATAAAGGATCGTAATCCAGCCATTATATTAACCTATCTGTCTTTAAGCTAAGTGGCAGCATAGCTTAGTGGTTAAAAACTACAAAACTCAGGAGACACATATATCTTGTTTTGATGCTCAGCTCTACCATTTACTAGCCGTGGGAACTTGGGACCACTCCGGGTCTCAGTTTCCTCATCTGTAAAATATTTCGCAAGGTAGTCAGAAAGATTTAATGAAGTAATGTCACGGCAACATAAATTAGAATATACATCATCCACGGCTATTATTATTAGGATATTATTTTACTTAGTTTTAAAGTGAAAAATGTTAAGCCAACATTCATTTATCATTGAATGTTGTTATAATTGTTTTGCTTTCAAGATAAGAAATCAAAGAGAACATACAAAATAAGAATGATCACATTCTTCTAGTCTAATTTAGAGATAGAGTTTTCATTTTGTAGCCTAAAAATTGCCTCATTAAGAAAAGAGTTCTTTCTCAGCCCTATAAATCATGTCAAAAAGCTACTATTGCAAGATTGTTTTGTGCAACAAAAATATAATAAATTGCTCTCAGTTCCTCGGTCTCACATTACTTCAAATCTGTGATGGAAATGACCCAGACTATGCAAGAATTCACTTATTAACTCTAAGCAATGCTAATTAGAAGATTTTTAAAAGTATTCTTAGAGGTCAGAATCCTTTTCTGATTTTAGTGGTCCCTCTTTTTAAATCTCCGTATATACTTATCTTTGCCAAGGGCTGGAAGAGCAGTGTTTGAAGCCTCTTTGTTCTCCTTATCGTTGCATTACCAGGAAAAAGAAAAGTTATATTCAAAGAAATATTTAAACAGGTTTTATGCTTAAAATAGCCAAGAGCAGGAAGACAAAATCTCTACTCTGTAAACTGCATTAGAATTTCATTTTTCTTTACTAGTATATAGGTCTCAAGAGGCATATGTGGGTTTAATACCTGCACAGTCACAATCAGCCACTTTCCTCAAGGTAATGCAGGACACACACACAGCTCACAAGTCGAACTGTCCTTGGGTACTCTTTTATATTTCCCTTTTCTCATTAGTTATAGTCACTTTCTGGATCCTCTGCCACATTGGTGCTAACTACATATATCCTGAGATGGGTTCTAGTAAAGCTCCTGGATCAGTGGAATCATGTTTTAGGGAATTAATTTCTATTTGGCTTCTAAGATTGCACATTTGATCACATTAGCCTTTTATTATACCCATTTTAGACTACTGACCACTTATATCATCATTGCCTTTCAGAATACATGCCTTCTTGACTCTCATAAACCTATCAATTTACATTTAAAAACTATTAAAGTGCAGTTGGCATACAATATTATATTAGTTTCAGGTTTATAACACAATGATTTGATATTTATATACCTTAATATGTGATCACCACAATAAATCTATTCCCCATCTGTCACCGTGCAAAGTCATCATGATATTATTAACTATATTCCCTGTGCTGTATACTACATTCCCAAGGCTTATTTATTTTATAACTGGAAGTTTGTAACCCTTGTTCCTCTTCACCTTTTTCACCCGTTCCCCCACTACCCTTCCCCTCTGGCAACCATCAGTTTCTTCTCTGTATCTATGTCTGGTTTTTTTTTTTATGTGTTTTTTTTTCTTTTAGACTCCACATATAAGTGAAATCATATGATATTAGTCTTTCTCTGTCTGACTTATTTCACATAGCATAATAATCTCTACATCCGTATTGTCATAAATGGCAAGATTTCATTCTTTTCTTTATTGCTGAGTATTATTCCATTATGCGTGTGTATGTGTATGTGTGAATCTCACATTTTCTTTATTCATTCATCTATCGATGCACACCTAGGTTGCTTCCATATCTTGGCTATTATAAATATGGCTGCAATGAAAATAAGGGTAGATGTATCTTTTTGAATTAATGTT
>NW_011889143.1:563907-567492 GCF_000151845.1 Pteropus vampyrus
TCATTTGTAACAAGTGTACCACTCTGGTGAGAATGTCAATAGGATAAGAAGAAGGCAGAATACTGCACAATTTTACAATCTCACAGCAATGAATCAGCATTCCAATTTTATCACATCTTCCACAACACTTGTTACTATACATCCTTGTTTATAATAGCCATCCTAGAAGTTTTGAGTGGTATCTCATTATGAGAATTTTTTTCAATACTCATGTTTTCTCAATGAAATTATGAAGCAATATCACCAGCTGAGAAAGAGGAGGGGAAAGGGGTTATTGGAGGCTTGAGGACAAATGAGAAGGCATGGAATAGAATTATCTGATAGTGAGAGAGTCAATGGATTCGGGTTAAGTAGTAGGACTGTAAACAACGTTAAGGGCTTAATCAAAATGTGTGACCATGTATTTTAAGAAAGTCTAGACAATATTTTTGTTCTTTTTTCCTCTTTCCTAGCCAATCAATTTTAGGGGATAGCCATGATGATAATGACTGTCAAGATAAAGTTTTCACCAGTCTATAACAAAAAAAGAAAAATGAGGACAATATTGATAGCTTCTCATAAAACTTTATTCAACCTGAATGGCTCTTTTATTCTGAAATGTTATCATTTTACACTGTAGTGTCAAAATATCCTTTTATAAAATAATGGTGATGGGAGATGGCAGATTCTTTTATTGTTATTGATGGCTTAATGTTTTGCTTATGTTTTGTTTTTACTTGGCACATGAAAAGTTGGTAATTTTATGCTGCCCCATCTATATTTTTTAAAATTGTCTGAGAAACCAAAATCACAGATCACATCTAATACTACATTGGCTATGTAAAAAAAATGAATAAAATAACAACTGGATAGAAATATAGTAAAAATTTAACAATGGTTATCTCTGAGTGATAGGTTTATGGACAATTTTTATTTTCTTCTCTGTACTTTAATGTGCAATCTTAATGTTTCTATGAAAAACTGAGGATTTTTTAAGAATCAAGAGAAGTTAAAAAATTTTAATGGTATAGCACATTATAAAATGTCTAATGAATATTTTAACTGAAGAGTTCGCTTTAAAATTGCATTTCCTTTTCTAAAATTTAATATACAATAGTGCCTGATTTTTTCTCTCTGAATCCTACTATAGCTTAAAATTGAGTCTGCTTTTTTTTATACACAGAAAGTTATGCTTAATTCTCTATTGTCTCAAGGTTCACTTAGAGTTAATGTTTGTTCTGTTGCTGGAAGAGTACACGCTGACCTAAAAACATGCTAGTGATTGGTGACCTTCAAAAGATTTTCTGCAAGAAAACAACTCCCTCACTGTATATAAGCCATGTTGAAAATTTTTAACAAAGATATGTTGCTGCCAAAACCAAAGAAAGGTTATCAGTGACTAGCAAATGGTATTCTGAGAGAGCTGTCATAATTACAATAATCTTTCAAGGCTCTGAAGTCTGGAGTAAAATATGGTTAAACTGCAGGAAAGAAAAATTCAAGAATTAGACATGCCAACTCAAACAATAGGGCACATTGGTTACTTTATTCACATCTAGCCTTAATCTTTCAGGACGCAGAGCCTTATCTTCATTCTTACTGATGTGACCAATAAAAAATCCCTGTTGGATGACAAATAGGAAGGTATGCAGTTCTCAAGGAGGCTAATAAAGACAAATCTAAGAGCTTGGGGGACAAGGGTCAGTGAAATCCTCTTCAAGTGAAGTTACTCTTGTCATTGGTTTACTTATCACAGGGTGGAAAATATCTATAGAGAGATTACAATTACCATTCTCAACAAAACAAATGAGATATGACTTGAGAAGAAGTTGAGGTTGATAAACTTAATTTTCGATCTCATTTAGAATGGCCCTCTTATTCTCTCATTCAATGCTTTATTAAGTTTTAAAAATAATCAGCTAGCTTAATATTCTTGGACAATTAATGCTTAAAAATTATCTTTATGAGCTAACTTCTAACACACCATCCTCTATATACTGGAAACATTTTCATCTATACTCCTCTTATTCCTCACACCCAATTAGTCACCAGGTTCTGATGACTAAACCTACATGAATCCATGCTCTCCATTTTATTAGCTATTCTCCAGTTCAAGTGCTTTTCACAACTCCCTAAGAATATATTAACCAAATGATTATTTCTTCTATCTCCCCAAAACAATCTATCCTACATATTACTCCTTCTCCTTTCACAGAAGTGATCTTATTCCCATGGAAAACCAAATCTTCCTCATTTGCTTTTGAAGCCATCTCCTGTCAATTTCCCAAGGAGTCTGTTCCTATAGTTATATCTTCATGCTAAACATCTTTTCTACTGGATTATTCACATCATCCTATTGATGTGCTTGAGTAACCACTACTTAAACAGAAGCTCTTCCTTGATCCAGGTACTATTCCATTTCTTTATTTCCCTTTATAGCAATATTTTTCTAAAGAGTCGTCTTCACTTTCTATCACAACTTTCTCACTCCCTATTCACTCTCTTACAACTCCAATTATGTTTCTATTATAGCCACTGTACTATAACTATTTTTTTGTAAATCTTATAAACAACTTCCATTTTATTGTAGTAGAAGACACAAGGAAGTCAACATGCACCTTGTTTTCCTCCTATCTTATTGCCCGCCTTTATCCACATCCATTTCTAGGTTCTACTACCTCACTTGGAAATTTGAAATTCCTTCTGCCTTAATCCTGAGCCTTCGTCTTTCTTCCACACATTAATCACTGATTTCATCCATTTCCATGTCTTTAAATGTTACCCACTTACCAATTATTTCAAAATTTATTTCTGAAGTGCGGACCTATTCTTAGAGCTTGAGACTCTTGCAAAACTTTACTTGACATCTCTTCTTGGATAGCTCACAGGTATTTCAAACCTAATATTTATAAAACTGAAATCCTGACCTTCATCCCAAAGCCTCTACCAGTCTTCTCTTTCTTAGTAAATAATGTGATCTTCTAGTCAATTAAAGTCAGAAACTATGACTCATTCTCAATTGCTCCATTTCCTCTACCCATAATATCCAACTAAATCTTTCATCCAGTTATACCCTTCTGTATAGCTCTTGCTCTGCACCAAGCCATCGATGTTTCTTATCTGGGACCCTGAAATAGCCCATGTATATGTCTTCAGCCCTGACTTCATTTCTGAGAACAAGTACTAAATAGCAAAATAAATGTGGGTTTCTCATTGCCATTTTAAGGTAGAATCACAGAATTCTTTAAATAAGAACATATCACAGCAATGGTAAAAACTGATCATTTTACACAAACTAGATTTACATACTTTTCAGGAATATAGCAAAAGTAATTAGCAAAGTATGCCCTATTAAGTACATATTTGTGACTTTTAAACAAAAGAGCAGTTTAGAATCTTGTCTGTCAAAAGGAAACAGTGAATAGCAGTGACACTCAGAAAACCAGTAGTATCCTCAGAGCTTTAAGAACGGCTTACTTTGGTTGTTTCCATGTCTTGGCCACTGTGGATAATGCTGCAATGAACATCAGGGTGCATATATCTTTATAGATAATTTTTTTTTCAAATTTTGGAGGTTGATACCCAGAAGAGGTATTGCTGGGTCAT
>NW_011889143.1:568850-571190 GCF_000151845.1 Pteropus vampyrus
TTTCAAATTTTGGAGGTTGATACCCAGAAGAGGTATTGCTGGGTCATATGGTAGTTCTAGTCTTAATTTTTTGAGGACCCTCCATGGAAACAAAGAGTCCTTTGATAGGTGACTGGATAAAGAAGATTTGGTACATATATACAATGGAATATTACTCAGACCTAAAAAAGGATGAATTATTGCCATTTGTGACAACATGGACAGATCTTGAGATTATTATGCTAAATGAAATAAGTCAGACAGAAAAAGTTGAGAACTATATGATTTCACCCATAGGTGGGATATAAAACTGAAAGCAACAAATGAACAAGACAAATGAAAACTCATAGACACAGACAACAGTTTAGTGGTTACCAGAGGGAAAGGGGAGAGGGGAAAGGTAGATAAAGGTAAAGGGAGTCAAATATATGGTTACGGAAGGAGATTTGACTTTGGGTGGTGAATATACAATGTAATATACAGATGATGTATTATAGAATGGTACACTTGAAACTTATATAATTTTTATTAACCAATGTCATACCAATAAATTTAATTAAAAAAAGAACTTCTTATTGGCTAATACTTGTGTGAGGACTATGAAACTAAATCTATACTATGAGGTGTATGCTCATTGTAAGGTCATTAATTTTGGAAATGACTGCACATTTACTTAAACCTCATATTCTGGATCACAGAAATAATCTTCATTTTTAATCTGTAATTTAAACTATTAAACTTTTAATTTTGAGATGATTGTAGATTCACAGACAGTTGTAAGAAATAATAGAGATACTGTGTACCCATACTCAGTTCCCTCCAAAAGTAACATCTTCCAAAACTATAGTGCAATGTCACAACCAAGATTTTGACACTGATAGTCAAGATACGGAACATTTCTATTACCACGAGGATTTTATAGCCATTTTATAGCCAAACCCACATCCCACCTGCCCTCGTCCCCTCCGTGACACATGGTAATAACTAATCTGGTTTCCATTTCTATAATTTTGACATTTCAAGGATGTTATATAAATAAAATTTATAGCAAATAACCTTAGTCACTGGATTGGTTTCATTCAGTATTATTTTCTGGCAATTCATTGAGGTTGCTGCATATATCAATAGTTCACTCCTTTTTTATTGCTGAGTAGTATTTCATTGTATAGATGTACCATAGTTTGGTTAAACATTAACCTATTTGAAGGACATTTAGGTTGATTCCAGTTTCTGGCTGCTATAAAGAAAATTTATATGAACCTTCATGTACAGGTTTTTGTGGGAACACAATTCTTCATTTTTCTAGAATAAATGCACAAGAGTTCAGTTTCTGGGTCATATAGTAGCTCTGTATTTAGTCTTTTGTTTGTTTTTAAGAAACTGTCAAACTCTTCCAGAGTAGCTATACCATTCTACATTAACATTAGTAATATACGAACAGTCAGTTTTTCCACAATCTCACCAGCATTTGGTGTTGCCACTGGTTCTTTTTTTTTTTAACCAGATATGTGTGTAGTGATATCTCATATAGATTTAATTTGCTTTTCCTAACAGCTAATGATGTTGAACATCTTTTCATGTGTTTATTTGCCATCTGTATTTTTCTCTGTAATTTTGCATTTTCAATCCTCCTATGAACAAACTGAGCTTTGCCATATGGCTAGACCTTGAATTTGGATTATGACTTTGAAGAGATTCATAAGGTGTCTGGAGGCAGTGCTAGTTTTTATTTAGCTCTCTCATTGAAGAGCTATTATATCATTTTCTCAAGTCCATCAGTAGATATTACCTCAATCAAATTAATCTTAGAAAACGTTTATATAAGGAAAGTCAGCCCCAAATACTATGTGTGTAAAAAGCAATTCAAATATTTTGCAATTTTTTTCTGCCTTAAAAACCTAAGGAACAAAAAGAATACACTAATCAAAAATAGACTCACAAATATAGAGGATAATCTGGTGACAGCCAGAGAAGAGGGGGTTTGGGGGACTGGAAGAATGGGGTGAAGAATTAAGGAAGTACAAATTAGTAAGTAGTTGATAGATGGTCACGGGGATGGGGAGCACGGCATAGGGAATGCAGTCAGCATTAATGTAATGGCTAGGTGGAGAGCCAGAGGAGAGAAAGAGCAATCAGGGGGATCTTTTTATAAATTATATAAATGTCTAACCAATGTACTGTATACTTGAAGCTAATAATAATTTTTTTTTAAATTAACCTAATTGAGAGGGGAAAAAAATGGCATAGATGACAGAGGCTCTGTTCATCCCGCTGCCGATCAAGTCAAAGTTATGACAGAAACAAGGAGCAGCAGCTAGGAAAATTCACCTGGGATCTAGACGAACAAGCCATACAACTAGG
>NW_011889143.1:573465-593326 GCF_000151845.1 Pteropus vampyrus
CACACAGACTAAAAGGAAGAGGATGAAAAAAGATATTATTTTGTGGGATCTAGAAGGTATTTAAGTCAGAAAGAGAAAGAAAAACACTATATGATTTTACTTATATGTGGAATCTAAGGAACAAAAAGAACAAACTAATCAAAAACACTCACAAATATAGTGGACAATTTGGTGACGGGCAGAGGGGAGAGGGTTTGTGGGGCTGGGAGAATGGGGTGAAGGATTTAAGAAGTACACATTAGTAGCTGATGGATGGTCATGGGGTTGGGGAGCATGGCATAGGGAATGCAGTTAGCATTAATATGATGGCTAGGTGGAAGGTCAGGGGAGGGAAGGAGCAATTGGGGGATCATTTTACAAACTATATAGATGTCTAACCAATGTACTGTATACTTGAAACTAATGTAATAAATAAATTTTAAAAAAATTGGACTAATTGGACTGTCATGAGGCTAAACTGAAACCAGATATTTAGGGTATTAGCAAAGTTCATTGGAAATGGTTTCAAGTAACATGAACCAATGACAGTTCAAAATATATTAGCTCAAG
This sequence comes from Pteropus vampyrus, assembly GCF_000151845.1. Taxonomy (NCBI): domain Eukaryota; kingdom Metazoa; phylum Chordata; class Mammalia; order Chiroptera; family Pteropodidae; genus Pteropus; species Pteropus vampyrus. Next base: position 574,015 of record NW_011889143.1, read on the forward strand.
GATAGCTCATAAAAAGGTTACTAGCAAGTGCATGCTATTTCCTTAGAGGGCGGTTAATACTTTTGTCTTCATAGAGGATGGCTGAATGAACAGTATACTTTTACCAAGTCCAGATTCATCAGTTTTCCTCCTCACTACACTGCTGCTGCTAGATCTACATAAAATAGTATTAGGGGAGAGAGGAGAAAGTAAAACAGACTTCATTCTATTTTCTCTAAGATTCAAAAAGGAATCTTAGAGGCGCTCTCTTTTCCAACCTGCTCCCCAAGTTGTATTTTCTAAATTTCACTCCAATTTATCTATATAAAAATTTCTCATCAGAACCCTATAACATTACAAAATTCCCCCAATAAAGTGAATAAATTCAGTAGTAGTAAAGACTATAGTCCATTATTTACAGTCGAGTTTCTTTTAAAAAAAAGAAAACAGAACAGTGTGCATATTAACACCAGAAGTTAAGTCAAAAAATGTTTCACAAGCCTTGACTACTTTATTCTGTACAGTTAAATGGTTTCCACTAGGATTTAATTTCTAAAGAGATCAATTTGAACACTAGATTCTATGTGAAGAGTTGAGACTTAGATTTTTTTTAATCATTTGCATCCAATTACATGTAATATGGCTCTCATTCAGTGATTATTTTTATCATTTGCATCCAGTTACATGTGATAGTAAGCTTAGGTATCACATATACTCTGTGCCAACAATGTGTTAAGGAATTTTCTCACCACTCATTTAATGTCTACTTCAATCTTATGAGGTAGATATTTTTATCTCAGTTTTACACATGAGAAAACCAGTGCTCTGAGAGATTAAGTCATTTGTCCAGGGTGACACAGTTAGCAAGGTATAAAACCAGACTCCTCTGTCTCCAAGTCTATACTTTGCACTGCTTTGATATATGATGAGTAGTCATCCCAATAAATTCTTTGAGTGGGGTGAGGAAGCGAGGGATTTTGAAACATTAAATCAACTCTGAAGTCATAGAACAGTCAGTTCCTTGCTCACCTAGTGGTTATCCCACAGAAAATGTAAAACTAAATCATATCTCCCTGACAACAATCCCTGTTATTTCCAAATGTTAAATCCAAATGTATGTAGGATGGTTAATCCTTCACTAACACACACAGACATTTGCACACAATGCAAACATACTTCATATTTCTTCACAGAAGTTGTCCCCTCACCCCACCTTGCACACGCATACTAATCACTCACTGTTAAAACACGGTGTAGGTGTAGTGCTCAAGGGACACGACTTCCTCCCGGAGAGCTATCATATGAAAACATCGGCAAGGCATTCTATGGGTCTGTGTAAGAATGAGAAAAGGGGCAAAGAAGATCATCGACTCTTCCTACCTTTCAAAGGGCTTTGATAACAATGTATATAACTACCGTATTCCCTTGAATGATAGTCACGACTGCTTCAAAATTCTTTTTTCCCCTGCTTTATTGAAATATAATAGACAATTAGTTGTTCGTATTTAAATTGTACAATTCAATGAGTTTTTTTTCAATTACAGTTGGCATACAATAATCTATTAGTTTCAGTTGTACAGAATAGTGGTTAGAAATCTATATAACTTACAAAGTGGTCACCCCATTAAATCTAGTACCCCTCTTCTCCTCACATATTTATTACATTATTAACTATTTTCCTGATGCTACACTTTCTGTCTCCATGTCTATTTTGTAACTATCCATTTGTGCTTCTTAATCACTTTGCCCTTTTATGCCCCAACCCCCTTCCATCTAGTAGCCCTCAAAACAGTCTCTATATCTATAAGTGTGTTTCCATTGCTGCTGTTGTTGTTTGTTTTATTCTTTAGATTCCAGATGTATGTGAAATTATGTGATATTTGTCTTTATATAACTTCATTTAGCGCAATACCCTCTAAGTCCATCAAGGCATATCTCTTTCCAATCCCTTCTTTTATGTCTGTGTGTGTCTTTTAACTGAAGTGAGTCTCTTGTAGGCAGCATACGTAGGAGTCTTGTTTTCTTATCCATTCAGCCACTCTATCTTTTGGTTGGAGCACTTAATTATTTTCCATTTGAGATACTTGTTGATAGGAATGTAGTTATTACCATTCTTTATTCCTGTTTTTGATACATGTTTTTTCTTCTTAAAGAAGTCCCTATAAATTCCTTTAGCTTATTTTTGTCTGGGAAGCTCTTTCTCTGTCCTACGACTCTAAATGATAGGTTTGCTGGATAAAGCATCCTTAGTTGTAGATCCTGGGTTTCCATCACGTTGAATATTTTGTGTCAAGCCCTTCTGTCCTGCATAGTTTCTTTTGAGAAATCAGCTTCTAGTCTTATAGGTACTCCCTTGTAGGCAACTAACTGATTCTTCTCTTGCTGCTTTTAAGATTCTCTCTTTGTATTTAAACTTTGGCATTTTAATTATAATGTGTCTTGGTGTGGGCCTCTTAGGGTTCATCTTTTTTGGGATTCTGTGAGCTTTCTGGGGTTGTATGTCTATTTCCTTCACCAGGTTAGGGAAGTTTTCCATCATTATCTCTATGAATAACTCTTCAACTTCTTGTTCCCCTTCAGGTACCCATTTGAATCCCATAGGCTCCTTAAATTATTATTATAGTCTTGCCTTCCTTTATCTTGCCATTATTGAGCGTCCTTGGCTTCCCCATCATCTGTATTGGTGGTTCGATCCTCTTCCTCATTCACTCAATTTATTCCATTTAATATACTCTTCATCTCAGATGTGTTCTTCATTTCTGACTGGTTCCCTTTTATAATTTCCATTTCTATTTTTATGTTTTTATCTCTTTGTTGGAGTTCTCTACACCTCCCAAAAGTTCACTGAGCATCTTTATAAGCAGTGTTTTGAACTCTGCATCTGTTAGGTTGCTTGACTCCATTATTCCTGGGTCTCTGTTCTGTTCTCTCATATGGTTTCTGCTTCTTTGTCTTCCCATTTTGGCTGCCTTTCTGTGTCTGTTTCTGTGTACTAGCAAAGCTCCTAAGGCTTCCGGTATTATTAGCTTGGCTAATAAGTTAAGGGAGGAGCACTTTTAGGGAATCCTCTGGGTGGAGCAACCTCTGTTATCCAGTTTGATGACATCTCAGCTATGGTAGTACTGGGTATGCGCACTGGGAGCAGGGAGGGGATCACTAGAGGAACAATGGATACGGCTGGCACTTCTGCCTGGGAGAAAGCCTCACCTCCAGCTCTCACTCCAGCAACTCAATGTCCCCTGTAAGTCTCTGCTGCCTCTGAGGAGCCAACCCAGTGCTGGTGCTCAGAGAGAGCAGATCTGTCACTGCAAAAGTCTGCTCGCAGACACGGCCCCTTTAAGAGGCATCTGATGGCTTCTGCTGCCACAGCCTCTGTCTCAGTCAGCTGCTCAGGATTGGGCAGCCTCGTGTCATCACCCCCTCCTACATTCTACAGTTGCAGGAAGATTAATTATTTCTCTCCCTATTTGTAGTGCTTCTGTTCATTAAGATCCCAGGCGACTCTGCTTGCTGTTTGCTCCATGTTTCCATCCCAGCTTTGATGTGGTCACAAGAGGGATGAACAAAGCCTCTATCATCTATGCCATTTTTAGTTGCCTCTCTGCTTCGAAATTCTTATAGGTGAGGCATGCAGGTGTTTAGCTCCATACTAATCCACCCCAACCATTCAGAGTCAGAAAACTATAATAGTAATACATTCTTATTTAAGTTCTACTATGTATCAGGCACTGAACTAATGTCTATATATGATTAAGTTATTTAATTTTCACAGCAACCCCATATGTAATTGGTTCTATTATTATCCTCATTATATAAATGAGGAAATGAAGATATAGAAATAGAAAGACTCACACCCAAGCTCACACAGTTCACGACTAGTAACTGGCTCAAGAGAAATGTAACCTCAGGCAGCCCGGTGCCAGAGCACTCCTCTTCCTTACCCTGCCCTAATGTGTGTTTAGGTATGTGTGTATATTCCCTCCTTATTTATAAATAAAAGATAAGCCAAAATGTGGGTTATGAGTACATAGGAACATACCACTTGTATATGGCACGTCCTCCTACCCCAACCTTGAAATGTATGCCACCATACATTCACACTGCACTGCCAGTTGGGGCCCCCTCCTATTCAGACTGTTGAGAAAATACATTCCTGCTGCCTTCCAAAGCTCTGTGAATAGGAGAGCTAATTCTTCTTTTAAAAAATAGCGAGAACAGTCAATAACAGCCCGATGATGATAAAATGACTAAACATTTTCAGAATTTATGAGGAAAAGTAGTAAAAATTCAATTGAGGTTAAAAACGCTACTCTTACAATGCCTTCAGACATACACAGGATATAGGGTATTGATATTGGTTGCTCATATAGAGGAAATAAAATTATATTTCCTTCTAAAACAAAGAGGGGTTAAAGAGGAAACACATATAAGGCTGCATGCAAATATTGAAGTATATTTAAAGGAAAAAGAAATAGGCTTTGGATGACCAGCTTTTGCTCCAGTGTTTTAAACAGATGAAATACAAGTTTGTTGTTATGTTTGCTTTAAACCACTTAGAGATAATGAAGACTCAGCACTATTAATTTATATATATGTGTGTGTGTGTGTGTTGTGTGTATATATGTATACATACACACTTTTGTCCTAAGTATGATGAACTTACTTTTGAATTAAAAATTGGGATATGTATTCTAACAAGTTCAAATGTATGTATAAAAACAACAAAAAACAAAATCTATTTGAATTTAGCCTCTTGCAAAATCTAACCTGTGTAGTCAGGGTGCTTATATAGTTGAGAAACATATGAGGCAGAATTTGAATGTTTTTATAATTCATCTAGCTTTATGATTTTGCTATATATAATAAGGCCTCTGATCGGAACCTCCACTAAAATGATAAAAGTGATGATAAGCCCAACACAGAAGGAAGAAAGAAGACTTAGATGGATTAATATGTTCCAAAGATGTAATGTCCTAAATGCCTACCTCCTTCCACAATTATTCTAACATGTTGCTGAGCTATGTTGCTGAATCTAGACACTCACAAGAATCAGATTTGGGGAACAGGGAGAGAAGGGATCTATATCGTCTGGCACCATGGTTTACATTCATTATCTCATTTAGACCTCTTAGGACAGTATAATCATCCTAATTTTCCAGATAAGGGAACCGAGGCTCTAAATATGTGTAAGATCCTAATGTAACCAAGGAGGAACTTCAGAGTTTGGGCAAAAAGGAACTTCTTTTCTCAGAGTACAAACCAGGTACCACCGGTAGCTAAGTGCACAGATTGACTTCAGGGAGTTCTACTGTATTCCCAGATTGGATTAGATCTCCCTTTCAAATGCTGTCATGAGTTCCTATACTCTTTGGCTCCTACCAATGCTAAAATTAATTGTATAATATTTTAATACTCATCTTCCCCCAGTAGACTAGCCTATCAGCTCTGTTTAGGTAGAACTCTATCTGCCTCATTCATTTTTGCAGCTCTATCACTCAGTTCAGTTCTTGGCACATGGCCAAAACTCAACAAATATTTGGTAAATGAATAAATTGTATTAGTAGATCGAGTATTGGACAGGAAGTGAAAGCAGAAAGAATTACGTAGATGTTACCCAGTTATTTTTGCTTTCAAAAACTGAATTAATTAGGTCCCCAACAAATCCCCCACCATCATCACCACTCACCTAAACAGCTGCAACTCCTGGGTTCCTATCTCATTAACTGAAACCACAATCAACCTAGTCACTCAGGCCAGAAACCATGGAATCCTACTTGACTTTTCCTTTAAATCCCATAATGAATCATTTTCTAATTCATATCAGATCTATCCATCTTTCAATATCAGACTCCAATACCATATTGTCCATGGAGCTTTCTTTATACATAAAGACGGTGAATGAAGGAAAAAAAAATATTTCTTAGTTTTCAATTCTCATGATATATGGTACCTCCTCCACAACATGTATTCATTTGTACCTTATATTACTAGATTTATATATGTGTAAAAATGCATCTGTCTATGTATCTAATGTATATACATATGTATGTACATATGTATGTATGTACGTATGTATGTATGTATGTATCTATCTATCATCTATCAAACTAACTAACTAAAAGTATCCCATAGAAGAAAAAAAAATATCCTTTAAGTAAGGGAAAATATACATTTATTATTTAACCCCCCCCCACACACACACACACTGTAACTAACAGAATGATTTGCACATAACTAGTTGATAAATATTTTTGAGTAACATGATTTGTTAAATTACTCAGCAAATATTGGTGTTATTCCTACCATAGCTTGTTTTTAATACCTAGAGAGAAGACTGTCAGTTCTTTATTATTTTTCATTGAACAGAGACTTTTTTTCACTAGCAATATGGTGATTAGAGACCCAGAAATAATGAGTGGATGCTTGAGCCAACTAGAGGAACATTTCCCACTACAGCCCTAGGATGACCTCATTGGGAAAAATGCCACATATGACTCAGCCTTCACAGAACATGTAGACACATTTCGATGAGACTGAGGGCCTGTGGAGACATGACACGTTCTTGATGTTCCCTAAAAACAGGGAGAGCTTGCCAGATGCAACATTCTGCCTGTTTTACTGGGTATGTGATCGATTACTCTCATTTACAGAACTCATCGATAATGTAATTTTTCTAGGAAAAAAAGCCAACAAGATTCTTGTAATGCTTGTTATTTTGTTTAAATGTACAACACACTTAATATAAAACCCTCATTGGAGACCATTAGAGATTCTAGGGTACCAACTTCTTTTTCTGAAATCTGGCAATTAAAAGGAAAGAGCTAAATATTTTTCCTGAGTGACTAAATCAACCTAATTAATGAAGATAACCTATTCTTTATGGAACAATTTTAGCTAATTAATATGGAAGGAACAATAAAATTAGAAAACAATGGTTCTGTGATCCCAAATAATATAACTGATTCAGACAACAATGCTAAACCCATTATATGGCAACTTGGGGGATTTAACAATTGAGAGATCAGGCAATACTACCAGAATCCACTGATCGATGGGTCTTCAGTAAAAGTGAGTCTTCAGTCATTGTGCGATACCTGTTGTGATGCAGTATGAGGTCCACAGTACCATCTATGAAATATTCTTACCAAAAATCTCAAACCCAAATCTAATCTGTCTCCTAGAGATAATTTTCATGTATAATAAATGTGGAGAATAAAAATACAAGTTCAATGATATCATAAAGAAGCAAAGTCAAACCAAGAATGTGAGACTTTATACAGAGTAACTATCCCGGTTTTTGCAATACATCATTTCATTCACCTCTCTACCATTTCAGAGGTAAAAATGTTTCAAAAGTACAGGACACCGTCTGGGAAGAATGAAATGCAAAGGAAACAACTGAGACAAATTATTTTTGTATTTCTTTATCAAGCTACTAAAAGGTTCAAAATCTAGCACAGAAGATAAACAGATCTTAGAAACTATGTAGGCCATTTTTGAATTATAATATTACTTAACCTCCTTGCTTGCTGATATTATATATATTGAAGTTCTATAATGGTAATACTTTCCTTACTACTCATGTTAGGAACAAATGGGAAACCGGAAAAAGAAAATCCTGTTTAATGCAAACCACATTCATTGGTGTATGAGATGAGCTCACACACTTATGGAAGATGAATGAGGTTGTGGTATTTGTAGAGACCACTCCATTTAATCCTGACAAAACCAAGAGGCCACTAAAACCACACAACTGTAACCAAAAAACAAAAATTATAAAATATCTAAATTTCCCCACAAAGAGACCACATCAGCAAGATAAATTAAACTGATTAGCAATTAAGTTGATTACTAATAAAATCTAAATGGTAGAATTATATTCACAAGAGTATATCACCAAAAGTTTTATGCTAAAACACACTCAATAAATATTGCCTGTGAATGCAAAAACTCTCATGGATTTACACTCAGCTATCCTTTTTCAGAAAGCATACTGAGAAAATAATCTACCTCAAAAAGTTTACACTTTTCCTGAGCAGATGGGAGTGTGGTTGCTGTATGAAAGTAGAGGTCACTTGAATGTTGCACAGGATAAGCCTGTCCACTCAGAAAATAATTGTGATTAACAGGAATGAAGCTTCTCTCCTGTTTGCACCATAAAAGACCAGGCCGATAGGACAAATGAAGCCCAAGGAATCCATGCCAGTCTCTGCTGCTCCTCCCTAAATCCACTTAGTTATTGAATAATGCTTCTAACTCAGTCCATGAATCAAAATTAGCATATTCTAACAGAATACCAGGTGCCCCATCGACCTCCAAGGATAAGATCTAGAACTAACTTTGCTGTATTGAACCCCTTGTTATTTGATAAGTCAAAGATGCTTACTGAGAACTGTATATTAGGCACTTGTGGACCTGGAAGTGAAATCAAGGCACACATATGTCTACAACTCAAACTACTAGACATTGCCTCAGGACATTAGCCATTGAGTCTTCTGTGACTAGAGGTCTGCACAAATCCCCTATCCACTTGGTAGGGGTTCATGTCAACTAGATTGTCCTTCAGGTAGCTGCCGAATCATCTCTTCTCATCACTGAAGCCTACTTTGACCAAAGTCCTGGCTCCATGTCATTCCCTTCTTTAATGTCTTATTTTTGTCTTTAGAGTCATTGTCATCACCAGATAGAGTATGTGTTTTATTGATTTATTGTCTATCTTCTCCTACTAGATCATAAGCTCTATGAGGATAGGGGACTTGTGTTATTTTGTTCAATGATATATTTTCTTTGCCTGGAACAAGGTAGGCACTCAATACATATTTTAAATTGGTGGATAGCACAGATGAACATATCACAGAAAACATCATTGGAAGAGAAATAGAGAATAAGGAAAGAAAAAATTATTAAGAATATTTTGACGAAATTAGAGTGAAAATTGTCACTGGCTTTCGTGTGGAAGAAGTAATTGATCTAGTATCATCATGAATATATACCTTTGGGGCTAGCCAGATTTGGTTTTGTCTTACAGTTCTACTTCATAGTTTAGGTGGTTAAATCTTTCAAAGTTTCAGAGTCTCAGATTTTTAAAACTTTTCTTGATGGTTCTCTACCTCTATGTGTTGTTTCCCATTTTCCTCCAATTGATGTTTTCTATGATTTTATCAGCTGTCTATTCAGTAATTTAAAGATATTTATTGAGTTCCTATCTTGCTTTTTTGGGGGTGGCTTAGGGAACTATAGAAATACCTGCATGTATTTGTATACACATACACACATATACACACATTATTTCGATCACACATAGTGACTGCTCAATAATTAGAGGCTTTAGTCCTCCTTCTCATCACCTTTACAATGATATCCAGGAAAATAATAGAAAGATAAGCTTATGGTGGGCAGTGGTGATACAAGGAAGCAGAAGAAGGGCACAGCATTCACCAAGAGAAAACTGTAAAGCCATGAAAAAATATATTATAAATTAAAGGAGATTTTTTGAAAAAAAAAATTCATTATTAGTTTCGAGTATACAGTACATTGGTTAGACATTTATATAGTTTATAAAACGATTCTCCTGATTACTCTTTCTCTCTTCTGGCTCTCCACCTAGCCATTCCATTACTGCTGACTGCATTCCCTATGCCGTGTTCCTCATCCCTGTAACCATCTATTAACTACTAATTTGTAGTTAACCCTTCTTTAACCTTTCACCCCGTTCTCCCAGCCACCAATCCTCCTCTCCTCTGTCCATCACCAAGTTGTCCAATATATTTGTGAGTCTGTTTTTGATTAGTTTGTTCTTTTTGTTCCTTAGAGTCCACATATAAGTGAAATCATTTGGTAGCTTTGTTGAGAGAAGTATCTCCTCAGATGCAGTTATCACTATGCGTGTAACTCAAAAGGCACAATTTTCTTTACAAAACACAAAAGGGATTCTATCACAATTAACTAAAACATCATCAATTAATTGAGATTCATAATTTAGTATTAGAAGCAATTGACATATAAACAGTTGTGATGACCACATGATTGTGAGAAACACCAAGGGCTTATCATCTGAATTACTCAAATACGATCAATTATAATGATGGTTGATATAATTATCTTATTAATCTTGCTATGTTGGTAATAACGATAATTGTCTTGATAAATTACAGCATTATTCAAGTTTATGTACTTCCAATTGTTTCCATATTTTTAGCAAAATTATGACACCTGAAACAGATTATTCTAATTGCTTCTTTAAGCCTAGATGACACGTTTTTCTGTGTGATATATATGTATACACACATATATAGCCATGTGCTGCATAACGACGTTTTAGCCAATGATAGACCACATATACAATGACGGTATACCACATATCCTAGGTGTGTAGTAAGATGTACCACCTAGAGTCATATGTTTGTGTGAGTACATTCTATGATGTTCACGCAACAATGAAATGGCCTAATTACATATTTCTTAGGACATATCTTTGTTATTAAGCGGCACGTGGCTCTGTGTGCGTGTGTGTATGAGGCACTGAGAGGTAAATATTTTTTTTCTGGAAGTCTCTTTAGAATTATGTTAGCAATTGAATGAGCATATAGTTATCCACCATGCACCAAATAATTCCTCCAGGCTAAATTAGTACAATAAAATACTAGGTTATATAATTTTTCATGCAATGTGTTTTCAGGTTTATTGCTTGTCTGTAAAAGAAAAGCTGTGAGAAAGTCTGGGTCAGCAAGAGAAAGGTGTGAAGATTGGAGGATGACGATGGTGAAAAATCAAATAAGCAAGAAAGAAGAGCATATATAAAAGCGAGGGAAGGTCGAGTGGATGAATTATTAAGGTAGTAAAGGCTAACTCTCAGGATTCACTAACTCAGTCTATCCATCTGTCTATCCATCCATCAATCCATCCATCCAATATTAAATTACTTCCTGTATATGAGGCAACATATGTGGTATAGCAATGTTTCCTCATTGTAAGGAAGATCAAATGTCTCTGCAACTAGCATACAAATGTCTCTGCAACTAGCATACAATGAGAAACTCGTGTGAGGCTTTGGGTACTTCTCTGGGTGTACAAAGAAGGAACATATTGCAAAAGCTGCAGTGGATCAATGATGGTTTTTTGAAAGAAGTGGCATTGGAGTTGAAACTTTAATGATGAATAAGGTTGGAACCTGGAGATATTGAAGAACTATGGGAGGGACTTCTAAGTAGAGAGTACAGTGAAACCATTGGTATAGAAGTATATAATATACAGGGAAGAGTATACTTAGATAAGTATACTAAAAGCTTATAGTGGAAGGTAAGACTACAAAAAGTGCATTGGGGAAAATGTATGGGTTTTCAAATACTAAAGACCTTTACTCAAGAGCCAAAGGTAATGATAGTCACTGCTACTGAGAGAGAACCAGGGTTGAACTTTGAAGATAAAAGATAAAACTATTTGTATTAGTTTTCTACTGCTGCATAGCTAATGAACAAAAACTTATCAGCTTAAAGTAATAAATTTATTACCTAACATTTTCTCTGGATCAGGATTTTGAGGATGAAATAGCTGGGTCCTCTGTTCAGAATCTTACGAAAGCTTTTGAAAGCAAGGTGTGGACTGGGGCTACAATATTATTTGAGACATAGGATTCTCTTCCAAATTCATTCAGGATTTGGCAAAATTCAGTGGTTATGTGATTGAGGTCCCTGTTTTCTTGCTGGCTGTCAAGGAGGGGCCACTCTCAGCTTCTAAAAATCATCACATGTTTTTGTCTCCATCTTTAAGTCTGCAATGTAGACTTATTTTGTGTTGAATCTAACTGTTGAATCTCTGACTTCTTCCATCTCTGACCTCTAGACTCAGATTTAAAGTCTTGCCTATTTAGGTCAGGTCCACATTAATATTCTCCTTATCTTGAGGTCAGTTGATTAGGGGCTTTAATTACAACTGCAAAAATCCCTTCATAACAACACCTAAGTCGGTATTTGATTGAATAAATGGGAGAAAGCACGTATACGTCAGGGCCCAGGAATCTCGAGGGCCATCTCAGAATTCTGTCTACTATATAATACCCAGACAATTTACTCTTTCTTGTTTTTAACCTGTAAAATAGATCATGCCAGTTTATGTACACACACACACACACACACACACACACACTCCTTAAAAGTATTCATTATAATTGCAAGTATTTTTGATATATAAACATACCAATAGTAGAAAATGCATGGCATCATTCAGGTTTATAGTTTCTATTGGGTTTAAATTAGATATAAATTCTATTTTGAACATCTAGAATGAGGTTATTCATGATTGTTAGCCTATATCAAATTAATCAAAGTGTGTTCAGCAACATCTTATTGGGATAAAAAAAATTTTAAATGACATGCTTAATGTGCAATGGAATTAGATCTGTATTGGCTTGAGAATAAAGTACTGTAAAATACAAGGACAGCTAAATTGTATGAGGTCATTCTTGGGCTTGTCAGGGTTGCAAAAATGTGATATGTCTCAATAATAAGCATAAGGTGGTATCATAAAATGGGCAATCATACAAAAGGAGTAAACATATACTTGCAAATTTATTTCCTTCAAAGTAATGAACCACTTTCCATTCTGCATATTTATGGTGTCATTTGGATTTATATTTATGATGTAAATCATCTTCAGTTATTTCTTATGAAATCAGTTAGTCTGTGATATTCTTTTTTGAAGGAAAAAATGAGTCAGAAAAAATTATATAGAGATGTGAACCAAATCTCCATACACACTTGGATAGAGAATGAGTGGCAATCTGTATCTTTACGTAGTAGTCTATTATTTCTTAGTTTTTCCTCACCACTTACTCCTGATTAATTAATAAACAGTTGACTTAAAACACACATTTCATTTACAAAATTGACTTTTATATGTAATTCCCCCCAAATATTGCTTGCTTCATGACCAGCAAAATAGTTAATGCACATGGAATCATCAGTCTCAGGTCACCTCTCTAATATGGTTCTTTGGATGACGGTGTCATCTGTTCTCCTAACAAAGATTAATCGCTGCAGTCTGACCAATTAGATAAATTGACATCAGCCATGAAAATCAACAGTCAGATAAGTGGAACTATATTCTATAGTTTTTACATGTGGACACAGTTTGTATATCATCAGCTTAATTTCAATATCAATTTAAAATATCACTGGTGCTTATGCTTACATACAACAAAAAATGCTGGTCACATTAAGCCAACAGAGTTACAAGCCAGTATCACTCTCCTTGCCTCCATCAAGACTGTCTCAAGAGAAAGATTAGAGTAGGATAGCTGTAGATCTGCCTTTTGTTTTAAGGATTGGTCAGTATCTCTGGTCTTCCCAATCATTCCATTCTATGTAGTAATGAAATTGAGGATTGAATGTCATACTCAAGGAAGAATTTAACAATAAAATACCAAGCATTGGAGAATAATTTTTAGCATACGCTGTGTTGAAAGCACTGAGCAAATGCGGTCTCCTCTCCATAGTTAAAAGGATGTAGCTTATGAGGTCAGAGAATTAAATGGAAAAATTGGGGTCAACATTAGCATTTTTATTTTCCTATAATACCTTATACAATGTCCCCACTGTATCTTATTGTCTGGAGTACACTTAGATGAGAAGATTGCACAGAATAAGAAATGTGATCCTTCAATACATTTCTCTTTTAAAAAGGAAGCTTACAATTATACTGGATTTCATGGGAAGCACACAGAAATAAATGCCCAAAGTAAACTTATTGGTGATTTTGCAGGTATTTTTCAAAGTTTTCAAGTGAAAGTCCTCTGAGAATTCATTTGCTCTCCAATCTTTCTCTTTAGGCATGAACACTTCTGACATATCTCTGAGAGTAAGATTCAGCGGGAGAAAAATCAATCATGGGAAACCCAGTGAATTTGTCTTTGATTTCTAACACTTTTCTAATGTATATACTTTAGTTTTCATGAATAATCAAATTTGAAGCAAACACTTTTGCTTTCTTTGGCTATAACTGTTTTTAGTTTAACTCAATTTAATAAATTATGTATTGAAACAACTTTATTCTCATTTATAAAAACACTAAAGGCCCAAATATGTTTATGTTGTTTTATGGGTAACTAATTGAGATAAAATTTCTGTTCATTATTATGGTTTATAAGAAGAAAAAAACCCAAGGCAAGAATTTACAGTAATAATAATTCAAACAAAAACAAAAATATTTCTATGAATAGGCAGCAACACCCCAGAGAAAAGAGAACTAGACATTCATCTTAGCTGTATTATCATATTGCTATTTTATTTTAATGACAATGCTATTTCTTAGGGAGGTAGCAAATTTTAAAAATGGGGAACTTAATGAAAAGGTACTATAGGCAGAAAAGTAAGTCAGTATAGCTTAAAGGTTACAAGAGATTCTGGAGCCAGACTGCCTAGATGCATAATGCAATTATGCTACTTAATACCTGTGTGACTTTTTAAATTTTTTTCTTCTTTTCGTTGTGTGTGTGTGTGTGACTTTGAATAAGATACTCCAATTCTTTGTGCCTCAGTTTTACTTCAGTGAAGTAAGGAATACTATATGGATAAAAGGCAGATGGGATTGGATTGAAAAGGAAACCATAGCTCAAAATGGGGGCAGAAAGAATGGTTAAAAAATTGAAAGAGGGTAGGAAATACCACAGGGATGCCCTAAATTTTGAAGTGGTATATACCACAGAATAAGAAAATATACGTAAGACAGAGAGTCCAGATCCAGAATTCTGGATTCTGGATCCAGAAACTGACTATACATTTCCAAGAAAGAGAGATTTGAGTAAATTGGGAGAAATAGGAAAAGAAACTAAATAATAATAGAACAAAACTTCTCCAAACTGAATAAAAACATGAGAAATGATAGAGCCATATAGTGCCAATCAGATAAATGGAAATGTGCCACAAATCTTCCTATAACAGTGATAACTTAGAACAAAAGACAACCATAAAATTTTCAGAGAGGAAAAATAATTGTCTACAAATAATAAAACTGTTTTTAATCTTACACCTCTCATTGGCAATCTGGAAAGAACACAGTGGGAAAAAAAACATTAAATCTTTTAAAGAAATAAAAAAAGTTTATATGCAGCCAATCAATCATTCAAATATTAGAGTAAAATAATAATATTCTTAGAAATGCAAGTCTCAATTTAATAACTCATAGGTCCTCGCTGAAATAAATGCTAGAGCAAAAGGAAGATTAATCTGGAAGAAGGAAGTAGGAATGAAGAAGCAATGATGAGCAAAGACACCAGAAACTAATAATAATAACAATCTCGAACTAAATTATCAAATATCATCAATATGGGATGTAGCAGGAAGAGAGGAAGTAATGAAAGGGAGCAAAGTATATAAAGGTTCTTAGCATTTTAAGAGGGAGGAGATAGATATTAATTAAAAATAGATATTAGAAAAATATCTTAAGTATGCATATTAAGCTTAAGGCTAAGTACTCCAAGAATATAAACATAAATATAATTTCCAAGCCATAGGATAAAAGGAAAAGTAACAAAACATGAAACCAACTAAGGACTTTAAAATGGATTGAAAAGCATCATAATGAGCAAACATAAACAAGTTGTGAAGAACATATCCCAGCATATAAGTAATCTTAATAATTTAATGTTAACTTTATTAAAATATGGAGATAGATTAGATTAAGAAATTAAAATTAAACTATGACTTTTATAACACAAGGAAAGCTCCTGTGGCAATATTAATATTAGGCAAAACAAATTCTAGGTAAGATCATTTAAAGGGACTTAAAATATTTCAAATGCATTGATTAATTTTTTAACCCATTTCCCGATTCCCCGAGAATACTCGCCATTGGCATTTGCGGCTGCAGCATTTATCCCAAGATAACTCACAGATTATAGTCCTAACCCTAGCGCCGAAATTCGCCATGAAATATCTTGCTTTGATTATTATTTTTGCATCACTCTAGTATATCAATCGTCTTTGGAAACAAATGACATTATTCTATTTATAGCATTCTGTTTTTATTAGTAGTTATGTCCATTTGCAAAATATAGCATTTCTCGATTGCTGAAAATGTCAAATCCTAGAAAACGTAGCATTCCTACGCATGACGTTAACATCATTCTTGAACAGTTGTTGGCCGAAGATTTATTTGATGAATCCAATGTATACATTTCTGTTACGTTAGGATTAGAGACAAGTTCTATTTAAAAATAACTCCAAGAACAGGTTTTATACTTTATTTTCACATTGAAAACTAGTCAGATTTGCTTCAGCCTCAAAGAGTATGTTTATGTAAAATTAAATTAATGCTGGCAGTGAGCTGCACTTTTTTTTCTAAATGGGAAATGGGTTAAAACCTATCAAAAAACAAGTATCATAAATCTTCATCCACATGACATTATAGCTCTGAAATAGATATAGCAAAATCTAAGAGAAACACAATGTGAGAAATTGAGAAAGTGATTATCATAGTGGGGGATTTTAATACACGATTCTAAGAAACCAACAAATGTAGTACTGAAAACATGTAGAGAAACTGAATAACTTAATTATAATCTTAAACTTATAGGGATACAGAAAATTTTGTGTTCCCTAAATTTTAATCAAACATGGAACAATCACCAAAACTGACCATGTGTTAGGCCATAATTATCCCTTATATTCACTGAACACAATTAAGTAAAATTATAAAATAACACCAAAGAGGAAGCCAAAAAAAAATCAACATATTTGAAAATAAAGAGTCAAATAAATAACAATTCAATGCACATATATGTATTCACACACTTGCAGTTCTAAATAATTGATTTGAGAAAAAGAAAAATGAAAATTATAAAATGTTAGAAACGAAAAATAATGGAAGTACTGTATTTCAAAAGAGGAGAGATATGGCCAAAGTAGAAATTGAGATGCTTTAGTTAGCCTTAAATGCTTTTAAAAAGAAAAACATATTGAAAATAAAGCAACTAAAACTTCAACTAGGCAAGGTAGAAGAATTTCATCTAAAACAATCTAAGAGAGGATTCTGAGAATATGACTGAATAAGTAGCGCCAGGAATCTGTCTCCCCACCTAGACAACAATTATATTAGCCAAATCTGTCTTATGTAACTATTTTAGAATTCTGACTTGGAGTCTTGCAACTTTCAAGGAAAGGCTTAGATGATAAATTGTGGTTATTTTAGTCAATATCACCTCTTAGCACAGTAGTAGCAACCCATGCCCTAACCTCAGCTCTGTGGCAGGCAGCTATATACAGGTTCCCGGAGCAATCCACATACAGCTTGCAGGAGCAAGCATAGGTAAAAAGGATCCTGTCCTTCAAACAGCATGGATGTATGCTCCGATCAGTGATTGCTGCTTCAGATCACAGAGGTGTAGACATAAAGGAGAGTGGCCATGTTGCACCTCCCTTCATTGTTACAAGTTCCTCCCCCTCTAGCAAAAGTGACTTCCAGGAGATTTAAAGGGCTAGTGCCCTTTTCCCCACTCCCTTTATTTCCCTCTTTTTCCCTTCTTGGGAGCCAGACATTACAGACTAGGATATCCAAAAGCAACTGCTTATACAGGAAAAATTAAAAAGTCACTGTGCATGCCCAAGGAAAGGCACTTGTTCAGAAAATATCTAGAAAGATCTTAAATTTACACCTGAGGCTTACCCTTGGCACAGTAACAGCCTGCAACAACGAAAAACAAAACAAATAACAATAAAACAGCAAACCCTAGGAAATGGGGAGAATCTGATTTCCAGGGTTATATTATTAGATCCAAACGTCCATTTTTAAACAAAAAAAAAAATCACAAGGTATACAATAAAATGAGAAAAGATGTTAAAGTTATTTCTCATTGTACCCTCGGAGAAAATAGTTATAAAATACATACAAAAGTAAATAAGAAAGGAATTTAAATATTTTACTACAAAAAATCAACTAAACAAAAGACAAGTGGAGTCATTGGCCAGTCTTTACAACCAATTAGCCTGAGGGTCAGTCCCTCCCACTGATGTGCTAACAGCAACCAAAGCTCAACTACAACAAGAGGGCACATGCAACTCACAGAAGAGACACATATCTAGAGCACCTAACTCAGGTTACCAAGGAGACAGTGCCACTAGGTCCCAATGAACACCTATTATATAAGGCTACACTACCAAGACCTAGCAGCTGTACCTAATACATAGAAACAAATGCAGGGAGGCAGCCAAAATGAGGAGACAAAAAAATATGTCCCAAATTAAAGAACAGAACAAAGCTTCAGAAAAATAACTAAATAAAATGGAGACAAGCAACCTACCAGATGCAGAGTTCAAAACGCTGGTTATAAGGATGCTCAATGATTTCAGCGAGAACTTCAACAAAGAGATATGAAACATAAAAATGAAAATAGAAAACATAAAAACATATTCAGAAATAAAGACTAAAATAACTGAAATGAAGAATTCATTAGTGGGAATCAACTATAGATTAGGTCAAACAAAGGATTGAATTAGAAATTTAAAAGATAAGGTAGCAGAAAACATCCAATTGGAACAGCAAAAAGAAAAAAAAAGCAATAAAAAATGAGGATAGTTTAAGGGACCTCTGGGACAACATCAGTCATAAGAACATGTGCATCGTAGAATTACCAGAAAGAGATAAGAGAGAGTAAGGGATTGAGAACTAGTTGAAGAAATAATAACTGAAAACAATCTTAACCTGGTGAAGGAAATAGACATATGAGTCCTGAAAGTGAAGAGAATCCCAAATAAGATGAACCCAAAGAGGCCCACACCAAGACACATCATAATTAAAATGCAAGTGGTTAAAGACAAAGAGAATCTTAAAAGCAGTGAGAGAAAAGAAGCTAGTTACCTACAAGAGAGCTCTCATAAGATTGTCAGCTGATTTCTCAACAGAAACATTGCAGGCCAGAAGAAACTGACACAAAATATCCAAAGTGATGAAAAGCAAGGACCTTCAATACAACCAAGACTATTTTACCCATAAGGCTATCATTTACAATAGAAGGAGAGATAATGAACTTTAGAAACAAGAAAAAGCTAAAGGAGTTTTTTTTTTTAATCTCAAACAAGTATATGAGAAACATTAAAAGGACTTCTTTAAGAAGAAGGGAAAAAAGCCAAGATATGGAAGCAACCTAAGTGCCCATTAAGAGATGGCACTTAGGTTCATATGTACATATAATGGTTCATATGTACATATAATGGAATATAATGGAATATTACTCAGCCATTAAAAAAATTGAAATCCTACCATTTGCAACGACATGGATGGGCCTAGAGGTTATTATGCTGAGTGAAATAAGTCAGATGGAGAAAGATAAATACCATATGAT
>NW_011889143.1:594881-598081 GCF_000151845.1 Pteropus vampyrus
ACCACAGAAATACAAAGGATTGTAAAATACTCCAAGCAATTATATATCAAAAAATTGGACAATCTAGAAGAAATGAATAAATTCCTAGAAACACGAAGTCTTTCAAGACTGAATAAAGAAACAGAAAATCTGAACAGACTAATTACAACTAACGAAATCAAATCAGTAATCAAAAAACTCCCAAAATACAAAAGTCCTGGACTGGATGGCTTCACGAGTAAATTTTACCAAACATTCAAGGAAGAATAACACTTGTTATCCTCAAACTATTCCAAAAAAATTCAAAAAGAGAGAAGGCTCCCGAGCTCATTTTATAAGGCTACTATTAACCTGATTCAAAAACCAGGCAAAGAATTACAAAAAGATAAATAAATAAATAAAAATTATAGGCCAAGAGCACTGATAAATATAAATGCAAAAATTATCAACAAAATATTAGCAAACTAAATTCAGCAAGACATTAAAAAAGATACACCGCAGTCAAGTGGGATTTATTCCTGACATGCAAAGTTGGTTTAATATCCTCAAATCAATTAATATAACACATTAACAAATTGAAAAATAAAAATCATATGATCATATCAATATAGATAGTAAAAGCATTTGACAAAATACAGCATACATTTATGATTAAAACACTTAATAAAATGGATATAGAAGGAAAGTACCTCCTTTAATAAAGGCTATATATGACAAACCCACAGCTAACATCATACTTAGTGTTGAAAAGTTAAAACCATTTTCCATAAGATCAGGAATAAGACAAGGATGTCCACTTTCATCACTTTTATTCAACATAGCACTGACACTCCTAGATGCAGGAATCAGAAAAGAAAAAGAAATAAAAGGCATCCAAATTGGAAATGAAGATGTAAAACTGTTATTTGTAGATGACATATACAGAGAACTTAAAGATTCTACCAAAAAACTATTAAAACTGATAAATGAGTTCAACAATGTAGCAAGATACAAAATTAAATTTAAGAAATCAGTTGCATTTTCATACATTAATAATGAACTAACAGAAAAAACAATTAAGAAAACAACTCCATTTATAATTACAATGAAAAAATCTAAAAATAAATTTAACCAAGGAGGTAAAAGACCTGTACTCATAAATTATGACATCGAAGAAGATACAAATAAATGAAAGCATATACCGAGCTCATGGATAGAAACAATTAACATCATTAAAATGTCAATACTAGTCAAAGAAATTTATAGATTTAGTGCAATCCCTATCATGTTACCAACGGCACTTTTCATAGAACTAGAACAAATAATTCTAAAATTCCTATGGAACCACAAAAGTCCCCGAATAGCCACAGCAATCTTGAGAAAGAACAAAGTTGGAGGTATAATACTACCTGATATCAAACTTTACTACAAGGCTATAGTAATCAAATAGATTGGTACTGGCATAAAAAACAGACACACAGATCAATGGAACAGAATAGGGAGTCCAGAATAAGCCCATTCCTATATGGTCGTTTAATCTATGACAAAGGAGGCAAGAATA
This sequence comes from Pteropus vampyrus, assembly GCF_000151845.1. Classification (NCBI taxonomy): domain Eukaryota; kingdom Metazoa; phylum Chordata; class Mammalia; order Chiroptera; family Pteropodidae; genus Pteropus; species Pteropus vampyrus. The sequence goes on from NW_011889143.1 coordinate 596,401, forward strand.
TACAATAGGGTAAAGACAATCTTCCATAAATGATGTTGGGAAAACTAGAAAGTTACATGCCAAAAAATGAAAGTAGACCACCCTCTTCAATATATACAAGAATAAACTCAAAATAGGTTAAAGACTTAAATATAAGACCTGAAAACATAAAACTCCTAGAAGAAAACAGGCAGTAAACTCTTTGACATTGCTCTTAGTTATATTTTTTTCTGATAATCTCCTCAGACAAGAGAAACAAAGAAAAATATACATCAAGCTCAACTTTTTGCACGGCAAGGGAAATCAACAACAAAATGAAAAGACAGCTTATCCACTGGGAAAAGATATTCACCAATGATACATCTCATAAGGGGTTAATATCCAAAATATATAAAGAACTCATGCAACTTAATGCCAGGAAAAATGAACAATCTATTCAAAGGATCTGAATAGACATTTCTCCAAAGAGGACATAAAGATGGCCAACAGACATATGAAAAGAAGCTCAACAATACTAATCATCAGAGAAATGCAAATTAAAACCATAATGGAATATTACCTCACACCTGTCAGAATGGCTATCTATCATCAATAAATCAACAAACAAGTGTTGGCGAGAATGTGGAGAAAAAGGAACCCTCACGCACTGTTGGTGGGATTGCAAATTGGTGCAGCCACTGTGGGAAACCGTATGAAGTTTTCTCAAAAAATTAAAAATAGAACTACCTGATTATCCAGCAATTCCCCTTCTGTGTATTTATCTGAAGAATGCAAAATACTAATTTGAAAAGGTATATTAATCTCTATGTTCATTGCAGCATTATTTATAGAAGCCAAGATATGGAAGCCACCTTAGGTCCCATCAATAACAACAGGATAAAGAAGATGTAGTAAATATATACAATGTAATATTACTCAGCCATAAAAACAGAATGAATTTTTACCATTTGCGACAACATGAATGGACCTAGAAGGTATTATGCTAAGTAAAATAAGACAGACAGAGGAAGACAAATACTGTATGATTCCATTTATGTATGGAATTTAAAGAACAAAATAAATGAAGAAACAAAACAGAACAAACTGATGGTTGCCAGATGGGAGGGGTTAGGGGGCTGGGGGAAAATGTTGAAGGAATTGAGAAGTACAAATTGGTAGTTACAAAATAGTCACAGGGATGTAAAGTAAAGCATAGGTAATACAGTCAGCAATATTGTAATAACCATGTATAGTGTCAAGTGGGTACTAGACTGATTGGGGAGATCAATTCATAAATTATATAAATGTCTAACCACTATGCTGTCTACCCAAAACTAATATAAAATAATATTGAATATCAACTGTAACTGAAAAATAAAAAGGCCTAGTATAAAAGTAAAAAAAAAGAAATTAAAAAAAGAAATTAACAACAGAAGTAAAACTGGAAAATTAACAAATTTATAAAAATTAAAAGACATACTATTAAACAACAAATGTATCAAAAAAGAAATCATAAAGGACATTAAAACATTCTTGGAGACTAATGAAAAGGAAGACACAGCACACTAAAACATATGGGAGGCAGTGAAATCAGGGTTAAGGGGGAAATCTGATGTCTTAAATGCTTACATTTAAAAATAAAGATCTCATATCAATAGCCTAGCTTTACAACTTAAGATACTAGAAATAAAAAAATAAAAAAAACAAACTCAAAGCTAGCAGA
>NW_011889143.1:598131-601611 GCF_000151845.1 Pteropus vampyrus
TTTTTTTCTGATAATCTCCTCAGACAAGAGAAACAAAGAAAAATATACATCAAGCTCAACTTTTTGCACGGCAAGGGAAATCAACAACAAAATGAAAAGACAGCTTATCCACTGGGAAAAGATATTCACCAATGATACATCTCATAAGGGGTTAATATCCAAAATATATAAAGAACTCATGCAACTTAATACCAGGAAAAATGAACAATCTATTCAAAGGATCTGAATAGACATTTCTCCAAAGAGGACATAAAGATGGCCAACAGACATATGAAAAGAAGCTCAACAATACTAATCATCAGAGAAATGCAAATTAAAACCATAATGGAATATTACCTCACACCTGTCAGAATGGCTATCTATCATCAATAAATCAACAAACAAGTGTTGGCGAGAATGTGGAGAAAAAGGAACCCTCACGCACTGTTGGTGGGATTGCAAATTGGTGCAGCCACTGTGGGAAACCGTATGAAGTTTTCTCAAAAAATTAAAAATAGAACTACCTGATTATCCAGCAATTCCCCTTCTGTGTATTTATCTGAAGAATGCAAAATACTAATTTGAAAAGGTATATTAATCTCTATGTTCATTGCAGCATTATTTATAGAAGCCAAGATATGGAAGCCACCTTAGGTCCCATCAATAACAACAGGATAAAGAAGATGTAGTAAATATATACAATGTAATATTACTCAGCCATAAAAACAGAATGAATTTTTACCATTTGCGACAACATGAATGGACCTAGAAGGTATTATGCTAAGTAAAATAAGACAGACAGAGGAAGACAAATACTGTATGATTCCATTTATGTATGGAATTTAAAGAACAAAATAAATGAAGAAACAAAACAGAACAAACTGATGGTTGCCAGATGGGAGGGGTTAGGGGGCTGGGGGAAAATGTTGAAGGAATTGAGAAGTACAAATTGGTAGTTACAAAATAGTCACAGGGATGTAAAGTAAAGCATAGGTAATACAGTCAGCAATATTGTAATAACCATGTATAGTGTCAAGTGGGTACTAGACTGATTGGGGAGATCAATTCATAAATTATATAAATGTCTAACCACTATGCTGTCTACCCAAAACTAATATAAAATAATATTGAATATCAACTGTAACTGAAAAATAAAAAGGCCTAGTATAAAAGTAAAAAAAAAGAAATTAAAAAAAGAAATTAACAACAGAAGTAAAACTGGAAAATTAACAAATTTATAAAAATTAAAAGACATACTATTAAACAACAAATGTATCAAAAAAGAAATCATAAAGGACATTAAAACATTCTTGGAGACTAATGAAAAGGAAGACACAGCACACTAAAACATATGGGAGGCAGTGAAATCAGGGTTAAGGGGGAAATCTGATGTCTTAAATGCTTACATTTAAAAATAAAGATCTCATATCAATAGCCTAGCTTTACAACTTAAGATACTAGAAATAAAAAAATAAAAAAAACAAACTCAAAGCTAGCAGAAAGTAGGAAATAATAAAGAATAAACAGAAGTAAAAAAAAAGAGAGAGAATAGTAAAAAAAAAAAAGAAAAATCAATAAAACCAGAAGTTAGTTTTTTTTTAAAATATCACCAAAATAAACAAAACTGTAGCTTAAAGTGACTAAGGAAAAATGACAAAATCCTCAAACTACTAAAATTAGAAATAAAAGTCTTGACATTATTGTTGATTCTATTGGTGATATCACCTCACTCCCATTATGATGGCTACTATCAAAAAAAAAACAAAAACAGGAAATATCAATGTTGGCGAGGATGTGGAAAAATTAGAACCCTTGAGCACTGTTGGTGGGAGTGTAAAATGATAGATAGGATCTCTGTGGAAAACAGTATGGCCGTTCCTCGAAAAATTAACAATATTATTACCATATGATGCAGGAATTTGCACTACTGGCTATATACTCAAAAATGTGAAAGCAGGGTCTCAAAGAGATACTTGTACACCCATGTTCATATGTTCATAGCAGCATTATTCACAACAGCCAAAACATGGAAGCAATGCAAGTGACCAAAAACAGATGAAAAGATAAGCAAAATATGGTATATACATACAATGGAATATTATTGTACAGAATATTGTTCAGCCTTAAAATGGAAGGAAATTCACATGATAAACCTTGAGGACATTATGCTAAGTGACAAATACTGTATGATTTTACTTATATGAGGTACTTAGAACCAGTCTCAAAATGACAAATACTGTATGATTTTACTTATATGAGGTACTTAGAACACTCAAAGTTTACAGAAACTAAAATGGTAGTTGCCAGGGATGAGAGGAGGGAAGAATGGATGGTTACTATTTAATAGGTATAAAGTTTCAGTTTTACATTATGACTATATTTAATACCATTAAAATGTGCACTTGAAAATGATTAAGATGTTACATTTTATGTTTTATGTATTTTATCACAATAAATATTAAATATCAATCTAAAGAAAGTAGAAGAGATTAATAAATAGAATACAGAAAAAGAACAGTAGAACTGGCTAATACAATTAAAGATTGTTTCTTAAAATGTGAAAATTTAAAAGTCATTAAATGAACACTATGCCATCTTAAAAAAAACGAAATAATTATATGTATACATACATATACACATACACTAAAATTGCCTCAAAAAGTCAGTTTGACTAGGCATTAAATCCTGAGTCAACTGCTAAGTAACTTTAAGGAAATTACTACATCTTTCCAAATTTTCAGATTGAAGTAGTAAGTGGAGATAATAGGGGGCCCAACCATATTGTTGTCATAACAAATTACTACACACTTGGCAGACTGAACCGACACAAATTTTTAACCTCATGGTTCCGGAAGTCATTAGTCCACGTAGGCTCGGCTGGTTTCTCTGCTGTAGATCTCACAAAGCCTTTTCTCTCTGCTATATCTCTTCTTCTAGAAAGAGAAAGTTCTCTGATTTTAAGGACTAATGTTGATTAGGCTGGCTCCACAAGAACAGTCCAGAACAATCTCCCTATTTTAAGGTCTCTTTCCTTAATTGCTTCTATAAAATCTCTTTTGACATGTATAGTAACATATTAACAGGTTCCAGGGATTAGAGGGGTATTCTGCCTACTACACTTCCTCATCAGATTGTTTTAAGAGTTAAATGAGGTAATACATACAGATCAAACGTTTAATACAACATATTGAATATAGAGACGCTATTCCTATACATTGTTTTTTTGTTTTGTTTTGTTTTTTGTATTGCAGTTTTTGGAGTCTGTGCTTTGCACTATAATACTGCTTCTTTCATATGCATCTCTTCCTCACAGACTGCTTTTTCTGAGTTAATAGTCCTCGTTTTGCATTCACCACACTTACACCAGATTCCCTCTTTCATATTAAGACTTCAAAATCTGTATCAACTGACATCCAAGGTATCTACTTCTCAAAAGCATTATGCCCCAAAATGTCCACTGTTGTGTTATCATAGTAAGAAATTGGAAACAATCACAAAATA
>NW_011889143.1:604426-609167 GCF_000151845.1 Pteropus vampyrus
GAGAGAGAGAGAGAGAGAGAGAGAGAGAGAGAAATAGTAGATTAAATGTGCCCTAGGCCTAACCATATGATGCTGAAGTGGTAAGAGAATTTACAGATCATTGAAACCTACATGGTTATTTTTAAAGATAGAGAAAGGGCCACTGCCTATGACTGAGCCTACAGGCAAATGGTTACCTTATTTCAAAAAATAAAGTGACATAAAGAGAGTAATGATCAAGTCATGCACACTTGGTGACTATCTCACATTTTAGATTATTAGAGATACAAAATATAAAACGAATACAAAAAGTGAAAAGCCCATAAAAAGAAAATGGTCCACACAATTAAAACATCAAAGATGATGAGGTGGATCCCTATCAAAAGAGGTGTTGCTTAGAAGTTCTTCTATAAAACAACTAGCTCCATTAATTAATATTTTTAATGGCTACATGAAGCCCCTTCTCAACTATCAGCTGAGATGATTTGCACATGTAGGGAATATTTTAATTAAGGTGAAGTGTGTTTTCTTCCTCCTCTTCAATCCCAATATGAAGTTAAACCATTGCCAGAGGTAAAATCTAAGAATTCAGAATACAAGAGTTTCATTTGCAAAGCTACCAAATGAGATATCCAAAAATCCCTGTAAAATCTATTGGCTCTGTGAAAGCATTTATCAGATCAGATGCTATGTAGAACACACGGAAAGGAACTACAAGAACAACAGCACCACTAATGGCAGGTCAACAGTTCTCAGATCCAAAATCTTTGTCATTTTAAGAAAAAAAAATAGATCTTACACTAAACTGAATCTATCTGGCAGGGAATTGTTATTCTGTACAGCCACTTTCTTAAAAATTAAACAATCCACCCGTAAGTTTTTATTTGTTTTATAAAACTACACTACGTGTTGGTATGAATAAAAGCTCCAGTTTTTCAGTACCCAAAGCCCATGTCTACTCGCTGGTGAAATCATTTTTAAGGTTTTCACTAACTGGGATCAGCCTTTCATAAAGTCTTGGTAGAGGATGCAAAAAGTCTGTTATTCTAAAATGATGTCACTTTTCAATTGATAGCTATTAATTAAACCGAGATGTTCGAAATGAAATGTTTTTTAACTTGATTTTCAAAGCAATTAAGCGATGACTTCTGGAGACATTCTTTGTGGGCAGAGTCCAGAATGTTCTCCTCACTTCCACCAACACAACAGGAGTGAGAAGAACAAACACACTAGGCGCAGTGACCCTAAGAAAAGAAACATACGACGTGGGAGGAGTTTTAGTCTTCATTCAGTATGGGCCAGTCAACCTGTGGCGTTTCGTTTCTCAGCATCATTTTCTGCAACTGATTCCTGCCTGTACCAAGTTTTGGTACAAATCTAAGTCTATATTGAGACTACATTACCAACTTGCCAGTTATCTTTGCTTAATGTTTCCTATACACAGAGATTCAGTGTTGAAACTACATGCTCAATTAGTTCTTAAGGACACAGAACTATTGTCACAAATACATTCCAAATAAGTACATTAAAATAAGTCATTATAAGTCAAAAAGAGTTGGAGTATTGATAGTAGCTGATCACTAAAAATTCCTCTCCCTGAAAAGTTTGCAAAATAGGTATATGATTGGGGGAGGGGCGGGAAGTATAAACATTTCAGGGTGACAGAAAGAACCCTGACTCAGATCTCGGAAGACTGGGACAGACTGAGTTCTGTGGGCACTTACCTTGTAACCCTGGATAAGTCACGTGCCCTTTCTGAACTGCAGATTGCTGATTTGAGAAATGATGGAGTTAGACTATCTTTGAAGATAGTGATTATCAAATTTTAATTTACATGAGGTCACCCAGGAAGCTTGTTGAGCATGTAGGTACTTGGGACCCATCTCTAGAGATTGATTTAGTTGGATTGAATTGTTACTCCAGAATTTGGATCATAAAAAGGGACGATCTGAGACAAGTGTTCCCAGACTAAGAAAAAACACTGTATTAAAATTCTTGAGTAAAAGTTCCATAACTCTGAGGGGCAGACAAGAAGTAATGATTCTTAAAGAATATAGGAGAGAAAGTTATTTTAATTTATTGTACTCTGTCATAAGTAGCTGGAGAGAAGCAATCTTGTACAATGTGCAAGACCACATCCTAATGACAATAGACAATGCATTTACACAACAATCCCCTGATGAATTAAACTGCCACTGCCTTTTTGTCACTGCAGAAGGCTAAATGTAAATAAATTGACCTATAAACAGCCAATTCATTGTCCTGTGTCACAGTCTAGGATTAAATGTCATGCCCTTTGTATGTGAGTAGGATACTATATTCTACACACACCAGCAACATGTTGGAGCGATTTAATTCATTTAGCAGAAAGTTTGATGACTCCTCTTCATGGGCTCCTCTGTGACCGGTGGGATAATCTGGAGTGGCTCCTGGGTAGTGTTAGTGGTACTTCCCATGACCACCTAACCAGGGAGCATGGCCTCAATAGCTCAGCACACCTGGGTGTTAATACTGACTCAGCATATGAGGATGGCAATCACTCTGGAAAGTAACCTGTTTATGAAAGAGAGACCAAGGTAAGGCTTTACTGTCTATCCTCACTAAGGAAAGGAGTATAACATGACCTGAGTTAAAACAAATCTGATTTTCCTACCTTTATGCCTTTGTTATGCTTCTCTTCACTGAAGAAGCTCTTTCCACTTTTCCATTCATTTAAACCCTTCTCTCGTAGTAGGTCCAGCTGCTTGAGGTTCTGATTCAAACCCAAGGCAGAACGAACGTTTCCTTTATATAAACATCCATAGCTCTGAGATTGCACTTCCAGAAGAGACTTTAAACTTTTGTGGGCCTTAGTTTATTCATCTGTGGAAGACTGTTGATCCAACATTGGCTATTTGTTTGTTGTTAAGTTTTTTTTTCTTTTTTAATGATACTATAGTTATAACTTTGTGTAACTGTTGTTTATGTTTCTTTTCCTTCCCTAGATTCTGAGGTCACTAATGGCAGGATTTATTTTGTATTCTTGGTCATATCTACAATATCTTGCTTAAAATCTAGATTACAATTGGTACTTAACGAATAGGTTTCAAAGAAATGATTAGTGAACGAATGATAGATTAACTCAATTCAAGTATCAGAAGTAAAAATCTTCACAGAAATTTCCTTTCGTTAAAAGTTACCATTCTGAACATAAGATTTTTCCACTGATTCGCATGGGATGAAAACAGGGCTGTCACGAAGTAAACATGCCCTCGATGAAAACAGAACATGGAATGACTTTTCCTCAGGACTGAGTGCTGAAGAGGAGTCATGATTGCAAATACAAATATGAGAATATTCTCCAAAGTTAACTGAGTAAGTCGAAGGTAAAGCAATTTAGCTTTCTTTTGACTGCTCTTCAAACTCACTCTGGAATGACAGTTCCGTTGCATGTTGTGAAGCCTGCGGTGAAAATTGCTACAAGTGCCCTGCTTCTGGAAGGCTAAAAGTCAATTAACCTAAGACCCAGTTAACTACCACACAGGTAAACATTTGATAGCGTGGTGCTCGCAAAGCACTTCAAGTATACAATTCATTTCCCCCCAAAACTTGGGCGAGAACTGTTTTGATGCCCAGAGGTGCTCTGGTGGTTGGTAAAGAAGAAAATGTTCAAGTATCATTGTTTTACACATATTAAACATTAATCTCAAGGAATGGTGCACTGTGGGTCTGTTTAGTTTTCTTTGCCAAATAACAAATCAAAAAATATTATGAAGAAACTATATCAAAAAGGAAAAATATCCTACCAGTAAAGCATAATTTTCCTTTTACAAGGTTTGTTTAATGAAGAGAAAAATTGGATGATCTCAAGTTCTCTCTCTTTCTTCTACATACACATGTGCACACACATACACACACAAACACACACAAATACACACTCAAAAAGGGGGGTATTTAAAAACATAAAACCAAAAAAGAAGTTTGGAGATAATGGCTCATAATTTACAATCCAGATTGTCAGGTTGGAAAGAGATTAAAAAATGAAATGTCAATCATCTAACATTTGGAATAAATTTATGAGCATAAAACCTGGAAGTGATTCAAAAGTATGCCCTTTAGGCGTTATAGATTTGGATTCTGTCTTTCATGTCTGTGGACTAGGGAATTTCATAATCTTATTTTTTTACAAAAACAGTTAAATCAGAGATGAAATATAACTTACTGATGTTCTAATTTAGAATACGTGAATAAATACCATATATACACATATAGAAATATATATGTATATGTGTGTGTATATATTCACACACATACACTTTATACAATCTTCACTAAATTGTGGAATTTATCATTAATGCTCTTTCAGTACAAATAGAACGATCCACGGTTGTTTCCTTTTACCACCAAATATATTAGGTAAATATATTATAACTTAGAAGGTGTGGGTCCAGCACACTGCTAAAGCCTCAGCAAATTATTCTCTGAAGTTAGTCATTAGTAGAAAGTAGCTTCAGACCTCTGCTAAAATAAATTCAATGCAACTTCAATTTTGTGACGAGTGTTATATTTAATATTGAGGACTTGTTTGATTAATAAGACTGGGACATCTATTAGGCAAAATAACCAGGAGCTCAGGGAGAACTACAAGCCTGGAGATCTGGACCAGGAATAATTAGGGAATTCAAATGAGCCTCTACCCCTAAGTTAGATGGTGGCTTCAAAACTTCAATCACTGCCTTCCTATTCATCTCTGGACTGGTAGTTTTTAATAAATGGAAAATAA
>NW_011889143.1:609217-635584 GCF_000151845.1 Pteropus vampyrus
TCTCTTTCTTCTACATACACATGTGCACACACATACACACACAAACACACACAAATACACACTCAAAAAGGGGGGTATTTAAAAACATAAAACCAAAAAAGAAGTTTGGAGATAATGGCTCATAATTTACAATCCAGATTGTCAGGTTGGAAAGAGATTAAAAAATGAAATGTCAATCATCTAACATTTGGAATAAATTTATGAGCATAAAACCTGGAAGTGATTCAAAAGTATGCCCTTTAGGCGTTATAGATTTGGATTCTGTCTTTCATGTCTGTGGACTAGGGAATTTCATAATCTTATTTTTTTACAAAAACAGTTAAATCAGAGATGAAATATAACTTACTGATGTTCTAATTTAGAATACGTGAATAAATACCATATATACACATATAGAAATATATATGTATATGTGTGTGTATATATTCACACACATACACTTTATACAATCTTCACTAAATTGTGGAATTTATCATTAATGCTCTTTCAGTACAAATAGAACGATCCACGGTTGTTTCCTTTTACCACCAAATATATTAGGTAAATATATTATAACTTAGAAGGTGTGGGTCCAGCACACTGCTAAAGCCTCAGCAATTATTCTCTGAAGTTAGTCATTAGTAGAAAGTAGCTTCAGACCTCTGCTAAAATAAATTCAATGCAACTTCAATTTTGTGACGAGTGTTATATTTAATATTGAGGACTTGTTTGATTAATAAGACTGGGACATCTATTAGGCAAAATAACCAGGAGCTCAGGGAGAACTACAAGCCTGGAGATCTGGACCAGGAATAATTAGGGGATTCAAATGAGCCTCTACCCCTAAGTTAGATGGTGGCTTCAAAACTTCAATCACTGCCTTCCTATTCATCTCTGGACTGGTAGTTTTTAATAAATGGAAAATAAATTTTAGTGCATCGATTGCAAATTATTTTTAAGACTTTTATTAACTATTTCAAATACTTAGAAAAACTACATACTGGGATAACTGATCCTAGTTTTTCACCTATGTGCTCCTGGATACGTCACTTAACCTCTCAGAAATTCAGTTACTCAGAATCGGGGTATTAGGTGTTAATTACAGTTATTTTTACCCATGTCAGTAGTATGAATAATTTAGAGAATTGGTCTTTTAAAAAAATCAGTTGAATTTTTTGAATAAATATGTCCTGAACTCACTCCTGAACTCATGCTCCTGTTTCCTTTTCCAGAGGTGATCAGTTACTAGTTTCTTAAGTATTTTCCCAAGGAAATTCTATGCAATATAAATGGGGGCATTCCATACACACTTTTTTTTTTGCAGTGTCCAGTGTGTCATTGTGCTACTCACATATTTCAAGCATGTGGAACATATGCAGTTCCATTTATGGTTCTTCTTTCTTGTAATATCTATCTCATGTAAGTGACACTTTTGTGATTTCCTCTGGTTCATTTACAATGTAAAAAAAAAAACTTTAAGAAAGGTGAAAAAAATAATTTTGAAATGAGTGGTTAAGGTGCCGCATGCCATGTAAGTAAAAACAAAGCAGAATATTGGAGGACATAAAATTACAAGTCAAAAAGTGCTACAGATGATTAGTGACCTTCGGCATCTATGCATATGTCTGTTAGCCATCTGTGTTTCCTCTTTGGAGAAGTATCTGTTCAGGTCTTCTGCCCATTTTCTAATTGTTTTGTTATTGTTGTTGTTGTTGAGTTGTATGAGTTCTTTATATATTTTGGATATTAACCTCTTATCAGATGTATCATTAGCAAATATCTTCTGCCAATCAGCTGGGTTTTTTTGTTTTGTTGATGGTTTCCTTTGCTGTACAAAAACTTTTTAGTTTGATGTAGTCCCATTTGTTTCTTTTTTCTTTTGTTTCCCTTTCCCAGGAAGATATATCCAAAAAGAAATTACTATTAGCAATATCAGAGAGTTGACTGTCCATGTTTTCTTCTAGAAGTTTTATGGTTTCGGGTCTTACATTTAAGTCTTTAATCTGTTTTGAGTCTATTCTCGTATATGGTGTAAGAAGGTGGTCCAGTTTCTTTCTTTCTTTTTTTTTTGCATGTATCTATCCAATTTTCCCAACATTATTTATTGAAAAGACTCTCCTACCCCATTGTATATTCTTACCTCCTTTGTCATATATTAAGTGAGGCATGGATTTATTTCTAGGCTCTCTGTTCTGTTCCATTGATCAATGTATCTATCTGTTTTTATGCCAGTACCATGCTGTTTTGATTACTATAGAGTTGTAGTATAGTTTCATATCAGGTAATGTGATACCTCCAACTTAGTTCTTCTTTTTCAAGATTGCATTGGCTATTAAGGTTATTTTGTGGTTCCATATAAAATGTAGGATTATTTATTCCAGCTCTCTGAAAAATGCCTTTGGTATTTTGATAGGGATTGCACTGAATCTATAGATTGCTTTGTGCCCAAAGTATGGCCATTTTAATGATGTTGATTCTTCCTACCCATGAGCATGGTATATGCTTCCATTTATCTGTATCTTTTTCAATTTCTTTTTTCAATGACTTATAATTTTCCAAGAATAGGTCTTTTAGCTCCTTGGTTATTATTATTATTATTATTTTGCAAATTATTGAGGACACTATCCTATTTAGGCACAGTAGGGTAGGCATTTGAGTGTTTTATGAAGATTAACATTTGGATTTATTTTAAAACAACAAGATACTGAACTCCTACTGCCTCATCATAAATAATATGAAGAATATACAATTACTGTTTACTGTATACCTAAAAAGTATATGATGCTGTGACAGGAGCTGCAGAATAGATGGTGGGATTAATGAGTCTGTAAGTTGACAGTTTTATATGTAAATATACACACACACACACACACACACACACACACACACACACACACACACACATACATACTATATATAGTATGATATATTTATTATACTTAATATAATAATTATTGAGCATCTACTATGTGTCAAGCACTGTAATAGGCACAACAGACTCTGGTAAACAAAACTGACAAACTGACATATACTTTATCATCACAGAGCTTGCCATATAATAGAGTAGCATTAAACAGAGTATTAGATAGGAGTAAGCCAGAGGAGGAGGACAGTTTTCAGAAAGGGAATATTATTTGAAGTGTTTATGAATTATACCTATACTTACAACCTTGTAAACATCGATATGCTGTTCCTTATGCAAAACACTGCTCTCGACTCATAAACACAAATAGAGATTGTTTTTCTAAAACTTAGATCAATATTGAACTACCACCTGCCCTCAGCCAATTTCTTACATAGACAAACATACTTACTTAGTGATTGGACAAAAATTAGGGTATGAGAGAGTATTAACCCAATTACGTTAACTAGGAATTAAATCTTCAATCTGTGCCCTCTGTTTCACTTTAATTGAGCTAATTATCAAATAGGTGAGTATGTGGTCAAGTTGGACACACAAGGTGTTAGTCAATTTCCATGCACTATCACTTTTCTAGTCTCTAAAGAAACCTTAACAGTAAGTAAGACAGGTGATATTAATCCCATTTTACAGATGAGGACAATGAGACTCAGTAAATAGTCCATCTGAGGTCAAAATACGTAATAAGAGTTATAGCCAAAGCTCAAAACACAAGTCTCCTGGCTGTAAACTCTGTTCTCAGCTAACTCACACAACTATTCATTTACTTCGTAACATTACATTTAAAAAAACTGCTGATTTCTGTGCACTTTAAGCCTTTTAGGCGAGTTCTATCAAAGGCATCATAAGATGAGATTGATTCAATTCCAAAATAAAATTGCATTAAAATTTATAAACGAGATGTTTACTTGGTAGTAATTAGGATTCAGTGAGTAGTCAGACAACACATGCTTGTCAGAGATATTATTCACTAGATAATAATGAAGTGATGCTTTCTTGGATAAAATTCCACTCAGTTTTACAGAGTAAATGTTACTTTGAATCTTCTTTTTTGCTTGCTACTATAGGAAAAAAATTATATTTAAATAACAAAAACAGTAGCCTTTTTCTTATGTAAGTTTATGTCCCAAGTGAGTGTAGTAGAGAATTAATTTGCATATATCCCAACTAAAATTTGCAAATAGGTAACTGAAAATATCTGGTCTACAAATATGTATAATATCTATATTTATAATATCAAGTATTCGTAATACAGAAGACCAGACAAGAAGTATTAGATTTACAACAAAGAAAGAATAAAAACAAGCATAGTAGCATCTCACAGGAGAATGCCACTTCATGACACTGGTCTTGACAATGATTTCGTGGATATGACACCAAAAGCACAGGCAACAAAAACCAAAAAGTGGAACTACATCAAAATGAAAAGCTTCCGTACAGCAAAGGAAATAATCAACAAAGTGAAAAGGAAACCTACAGAATGGGAGAAAATATTTCCAACTATGTATCTGATATGAGGCTGTTAATCTCCAAAATATGTAAGGAACTCATACAGCTCAGTAAAAAAACTTGATATTTCAATTTTTAAAAATGGGCTAAGGACTTGAACAAACATCTCTCCAAATAAGACATGCTAAAGGCCAACAATTATATATAAAAAAAATGTTCATTGTCCTTAATCATCAGAGAAATTCAAATCAAAACCAAAATGAGGTATCAGAGCACACCTGTTGGGATGGCCATTATAAAAACAAAACAATTAAAAACAAAACAGAAAATAACAGATAGTGGTAACGATGTGGAGAAATTGGTACCATTGCCATCGTTAGCAGGAATGGAAAATGGTGCAGCCATTACGAAAAACAGTAAGGAGAGTCTTCAAAAAATTAAAAATTGAACTAACATATCATTCAGCAATTCCATTTCTGGGTATATATCCAAAAGAATTTAAATCAAGATCTTGAGATATTGGCACTCTCATGTTCACTGCAGCACTATTCACAATAGCTAAGATGTAGAAACACCCTAAATTTCCTTTGTCTGGTCAATGGATAAAGAAAATGCAGTCTATACATACAATATAATACTATTCAGCCTTAAAAGAGAAGGAAATTCTGTAATACGCCACACATGGATGGACTTTGAGGACATTATGTTAAGAGAAACAAGTCAGACACAGAAAGAATAGTACTGCATGATTCCAATTATATGAGTTATCTCAAATAGTCAAATTCATAAAATCGGAGGCTAGAATGGTATTTGCCAGAGGGTGGGAGAGTGGGAAATGAGCAATTATTAATCAACAAGTATACAGTTTCAGTTAAGCAAGATGAATAAGCTCTAGAAATCTGCTATGTGACATTGTACCTATAATCAACAATACTGTATTGTACAGTTAAAATTTGTTAAAAAGGTAAAACAACAGAAACAAGCAACTCTAGAATAAAATTCTTAAGTGTGCATGTTTGTATGAGTGCATTTGCACATATTTGTGTGTGTTTTTTTTAATTTTAACTAATATGACAGTAATATTCATTGAAGAAAATTTGGAAACAAATTAAAAAATAAAAAAAAATTGTAATACAACCTTTCAGAAATGACTGCTATTAACTTTTCACTGTATTTCCTTTTAGATCACTGATTAAATGTCTGACATTTCTCAAGTATCTTACAGTGATAATTTCTTCACTGCCATCTTTTCTTTAGAACATATTTTAATTACTCTACCACATTTCATTTAAGTATTTCTATACTGTAGGATGTTATGATTTGCCCACTTATTTGTCTTTTACATATTTTCCAGGTTGATAGTTTGAAACAATATCTCAGTGATTTATATTTTATTTCCTTGACTATTAGTGAGAGTGAACATGCTTCCAACTGTTGACTAATTCCATTTATTCCTTTGCTGGTTGCTTGAGAATGTTCTTTATTATTAAGGAAAGTTTCTTCTCTCTTTAAAAAAAAAAACAATAGCAAAAGCAAATTACTGAGAAAACTTTTTTAACATATTCGACAGATAAAATACTATGATGCTCTCATGACACCCTTACAGATTGTTGCCTTATAAATTAGTTTGTTTGCAGTGATCTTGAGTAACAAATGTCACCATTACAAACTTAGCCTCGGAAGTTAAATGATAATAGGAATACACTTGAAACCAAAGGATGCAAAGAGAGTCATTGCATCCAGCTCCTGTAGGCAGATGATATCAGCTACTGACGTCTGATCAATGCCCAAAAAACTGATTCTTTTTCCCCATCAGTGATTCAGCCTCCTGGCCTTTCATATTCATATTAACAGTTAAATGTCTCTAAGCCATCCAGAAAATATTTATGAATCAGAATATGATCTTTATACCAGTGACTCATCTTAAGAAATTTATTTCTGATATTATAAGACTAATGCTTTGAAAAAGACTGAAAAAATATCATTGGCATATGTATAAAAATCTTTAAGTGATATAAAAATTTAAAATTACTCTTATTACTAGTGATAATTATATTCCATATTAACAACTAATTTTTTACTTATCTTATTTGATTCTCACAGCTAGAAAGGAAATGCATTTCACATTCTCTTTATAAATAAAAAAAAAATGAGGTCCAAAAACATCAAATAAAACCCCAAGATCATACTATTAATTAGGAGCAGAGAAGAAGCTCAAATTTTATCCTTTCTGATTCCAAATCCTTGGCTCCTTTTCTTTAACACTACTGTCCTACCCTTTATGTCCCACCCTTCACGTCCTACTTTTCAGGTCATTGTCAGAGCTCTTGGCCTATAGGTAATGTTCAAGTACACTTCTCTGTTTAAAACCAATCTATTAATGTCATTACACTTCATTAATACATAAAAGACAAGGGCTTTAATTTTAAGGTTTCTTAAGAGAACTAAGAAGGTAGAAATATCTTTCCAAAGAAGGTATGCAAAGTATGTCTTGACCTAAAATGTTTTGCACTCCAGTGCCTCCATGGCATTGTTCATACAGTTCTCTATGCATGAAATGAATGATCATATTCTCTCTATTTCTCTCCCTCCCTCTCCTGCTCTCTCTCCCTCTCTTTGATTCCCCCTCCCACTTCTCTCCTCTCTCCCTCCCTCCCTTCACTACTCTTTCTCTAAGGCCCACCCCATATGCCATCAACCTTTTCCATTATCTCCCACAAATTGAATTTGATAGTTCCTGTCTCTGAACACATACAGAAGTCAGTGAACTTTATCTTTTATTTCAAACCTATATGAGTTGTTTTATTCCCTTATCTGACTAGCAAATGCTTTAGGGTTGTGCCTGGCATATACAAGCACTCAATATCATTAAGGAAAATCATGCACAGATATACATCTAAGGAGGCACTGGTATAGACTATTGAAATAGGTATATGAGCCCTTAAAATGGGTTAAAATTATAGCCCTAGAACTTTAAAGTTACAGCCCATAAGTATTAAAAGACATCGTACATTCCTAATCCTGGTGTGTAGCTGAGAACAATGCACAAAGACATGAATAATCTGCAGTGGAGCCCTTCAGAACCTGATTATATTTCCAAAGCACATTCAATTTTGTCTTAATGATCTCATCAATTGTTATTTCTCTTATTTCAGTGATGGTAATGTTTGTTATTGCTTCTTCTAATTGGAGATTACTGCCTTTTTTAATATGTCCAACAGCATATATAGGTAGCACCAATAGAAGCAGAATACACTTGTGTGCAAATGACATTTAGGATTGAGTTCACAATCTGCTCTAGGATTTACTGTATGATACTGTGCTGCTTTTCTGGTTTCCCTAACATAGATCTTCCACACTGAAAACTCCAATCTGTACACACAGTACATACTGCTAGAGTTGTAAATAACCACTGAAAAGTCAAATGTGATATGACTCCAGCCCCTAAGTAAAAAGTATATACAGACAAGATTCCTCCTCCTCCCTATGTCTCTGTTAATTCATCTATAAAAGTAAGCTGCATTAGATCAGGAGTTTCCAAGTCTTTCTGTGCAGAAGAATCTCCTGGGAAATTTACAAAACTATGACCTTTATTTCAACCACAGTCTCATAGAATGAAATCTCCAAGGGTCATTCTAATGTAGCTAGTCTACATACTTTGTTGAGAAACAGTACACTAGATGATCTCTAAGGTCTCAGGCATCACTAGAATTTTATAATCCCTGAATACATGTGAAGTCCAAAGGAGAAGAGGAAAATGCTCTTTAAACCATCTAGAACCATAAAATAAGTGAAAGAATGTTCGACTGAGCATCAAGAGACCTGGGATGAACCATGGATTTTCCATGACCCTTTGTAATCTTGGACATGTTCTTCCCTTATACGGCTTCAGATTTCTCATCTGTAAAGTGAAATAATTGTATTATATGATAATCTAATTTGTGGGGTCTTGAAAACTGCACCCCATAGAAGTTCAAACAAGACAAATGGGGATGAAGTCTACACGAATATTTCTGTCACCAGAGAAAAGGCTGCTGACTGCCTCGCAGTGACACATGTATCACCATGATGCCAACCAAGGTCTGGGGTCTAGCCCTCAGCCTTGTCGACTCAGAAATCTGAGTTGTCAGCATTTCTAGAATAGACTTGTTAGTTAGAAGGTACATTCACATTTTCCTGGCTCATGAGACTGATCAAAAAGGCAAACAATTAATTTACAGTGAGAAATAGGACTGTGATAGTGACTGCACACTTTAGTTAAGATACTTTTTCCCCATAGACTTTCCCTATAGCCTATATAAAGTATGTAATATGAAAAGTCACCTATAATGCGAATACTACAAACTAAATTCTAATGAGAAATATACCTTAAAAAGGAATAGGACATGAATTACTACAGCGAGAGCAGTCTCTTCTTGAACTTAAGACCCACCTAGGAAACCCAATAATTGTCAGTACTCTCTTGTTGAGCCTAGAATTAGAATAGATAGAGTTAGATGAATCGACAAAAAATTCAAGCACATCTCCTACTGTTTTTATTTCAAATCCTATTTAGCTTTCCCAAAATTAGCTCAGAAACTGCCATAAGCCTAAACTTGCAGGTGATATTCAACAAAGAACTGCCTTTTCAGAAGCTGAGAAAGACAAATGAGCAGCAGTGAGGTAAGAAGTAGAAATGAGAAATGACTGAGGATAAATCATTGAGGGCTCTAAGTTCCATACCAATGAGTTAGACTGTATTTATAGGCAATGGAGAGCTCTTGAAAAACAATCCCAGTTGAGTGGTACATACAACATAGAATTGAAATTGAGTCAATTGGTGATAACATGGAATGTTAGTCAATGAACACTACTGAATGTGTGGCTGGTCACTAGACTATTCAAGGGTGTTCATGTAGTATCCCAGCAGTCTAATAACAAAATACAGTATCAAAAAAGGGATAGATGTCAGGAATGAGTACAGTTCAAAGAGAGAGCCCAATTTCAAGTTAAGTAAAATCTGAATATAGAAGTTAACTTGAGGGAAATCTAGCTGGCCAAAGAGTGGCACGAGTTGAGTAATAATGACTGCAATGGACTGAATCAAAAATATAAAAATACATAAATTCATAATGATAAAAAAGTTCATTAGATACCACTGAAAGTTGCTAAGGCAGCAACTCACTGTTCTGAAAACTGATGAATAATAAGAGGAAAAATCAAGCATTTATCCTCCCTTTCCAGATCAACTATATTTCAGGATAACCAAATAATTAATGAGGGAGAATGCTTCTTTATAGAGGAGTTACCACTGATGAATTCAAGAGGAATACAGAATGAGAGAAACTTGCATTTTTAACCCCTTAAAGAAGAATATATTCTGGTGACAACAATCAACTAATGGTAAAATCATTAGGTAAAATGTTGAAAAACTTGATGACAAAAGAATCAGGCAACATCACCGAACCCACACTAATAGTTTACATTACTAAAAGTAGAACAATCAAACAGTATGTACTCCCATATGTGATGCAATAGAAAGTAAATAACACCACCACTAAATATTCTTGCCAAAAATTGAACCAAAATATATTTAAGCCTCTAGATCTACCTACAAGTTTAAAGGCATTACCAAGGATTAAGGAACACATTGAATGACATCATGAGGAAGCAATCTGCCAAATGCAGAATATGGGATGTTCCATAGGAAAAATGACCTGGTTTCTCACGCAATCAACTGCATGATGTGAGTTATCAGCAGGGGGAAGGGGAAAAATTATAGAAGAAAAAATACTTAGGAAACAAAAAGAAGATAAATAAAATATCTAGATCTCTAGGTCTTGTTTGGATCCTGATTAAAACAAATCTACCATAAAAATACATTTGAGAGAATCAGGGAAAATTGAGTATAGATTGTCTTAGATGATATTAAGGAATTTACTTAATTCTCATAGGTCAGTTTATCAACATTGTTAGGTGTGATAATGGCATGGTGATTATGCAAAAACTATTCTAAATATTTGTATCAGCTAGATATGTATATTTAAACATTTTCAGGTAAAATAACATAATAGTGGGATTTCTTTTAAACCTCTCTCAAAAGTAAAATAAAAAAATAGTGGGGGCTCGAAGAATCAAGATTCAAAAGTAGTGATAATTGTTGAAGGTATATGATGGGAACATGGTCATTAATTATACTGTTCTACTTACTTTTGTGTAAATTTTAAATTTCTCATAATAAAACATTTTTTTATAATACTGAATATGAGTACAGATGCAGAGATAGATTTAACTAGGCTAGAACAGGTGAGAACAGTGTCTAAGCTATGCTACAGACCAGCAAACCAGAGCTGCCTCTTCTAAAAGTTTCCATGTAATGCAGTATTTCTTCTGTCATAGCCCTTATCACTCCTTATAATACTTGCTTACCTGCCAGTTTTCATATATTATATGTAGTTATTCTCCGTTTGTCTATCTATATTGACTATACCTTTCCATCTTATTCTGTGTTCCAGAAACCTGATTAGGTTGGGACGCCTTACCCTCTGGCTTCCAACTAGATTTAACCAAAGGAAGATACTGGCAAGATATCTGAAAATGAAAGAAGAGAAGTCAAAGTATTTATTTCTCTGCTTCCCTCTCTTCTGGGCTGCAGCTGTTCTAGGTCGCATATCTCTATTTAAGTTAATAGCTCCTGTGTTCAAAACTTTCCAAAACCTAGAGCTTTCATTCTGGATTCTGGAGAGCATTGCCTCCTCTTGTCCCTTCAGGATAAGGGATAATTGTAACTTTACAATCTTGCTGATCTCATTATGCTTTCCCGTCATTTGTTCATTTTCCTTGACCCTGTCTATATATTTGTATCATTGTTTTTCATAATCTCTTGAATTACCCCTTTTGAGTATGCTATCTGTTTCTTGCTAAGACCCTGAATGATATAGGATATAAGCTTTATTAGAGCTTGAAACTTGTATCTCTCTCTTTTGTTCATTATGATACATACAATACATGACTGGCATCTAGTAGACATAAAATAAACATTAGGTGAAGGAAAATAAAAATTGCAGAAGGACATGAATAGAATTCAACATTAGTTCCTGATTTAAAATAAAAACATAAAATAAGGCAGGGAGAAATGCATGCAAAATATTTTCTTTTCAAAAAGGCTCCATTCATTAGCTTCATGCAGAAAGTAAA
Source organism: Pteropus vampyrus (assembly GCF_000151845.1). Lineage (NCBI taxonomy): Eukaryota > Metazoa > Chordata > Mammalia > Chiroptera > Pteropodidae > Pteropus > Pteropus vampyrus. The sequence continues at coordinate 620,742 of NW_011889143.1, forward strand.
AATCTAGGCATATTTGTATTTAAAATGCCATAAGAAGGTAAAAATAATTGACATAAAATGGCAACAAAATTATCATTATTTCAAATCATTTCCTAATAAAATCTTCTTTTGAAATGTTTATTTTTCAATTAGAACTGATATTCAATATTATTTTATATTAGTTTCAGGTGTTAAAATCTTAGCAAAACAATGTCATCTCTCCCTAAATAAATCAATAATGCAATGTAATTCCATTTTATAATTTGACATAATGATCTTAAGTTTCATGTGGAAAAATAATCATATGAGATTAAGAAGAGACTCTAAAATAATAAGTGGTAAGGAATTTGCTTTACTAAACAATAAAATATAGTTAAAACAGAATAGGTATTAGGAGAAGTCCATTTCTGACAATAGCGTGCCGAGTGATTTGGAACTAACTTCTCTCTAAAAAATGACTATAACTAAAGTGGGTATGTGTGTGTATATGCGTGTGTGTGTATACATCTGTAATATGGATACAGGGGAAGGAGAGAAGGAGAGAGAGGGAGGGAGAGAGGGAGAGAGAGAATATATGGAAATATCATTCAGAAAGGGAATAAATAGAGTTAAAGAGTTCAAATACGAACAGTTTCTGTATTATCTAGGAATGATAAAAAAATATGAACAAATCAATAATGCACTTTGTAATCTCTAGAAGTATCTCAAAGGTATTATAAAGGGATATATAAACTATAACAAAAAGGGAATATTAAATAATATACTCAATAAATCAATAAATGAAAAAATATATAAAATAATTGAGACAAATATAAAGCAAATAGTGAACAATTAATCCCAAATATACAAGTAATTACATTAAAAATAAACATAATAAATGTTTCAACTAAAAAGAAGAGTGTCAGACAGGATCAGCATTGTTAAAATATCCATATTACCTAATAATATCCAAATTACTATATTACCTAAAGTAATCTACAGTTTCAATGCCATCCCTATCAAAATCCCAATGGCATTTTTTTTACAGAAATAGAACCAAAACATCCTCAAATTTGTATGGAGCCCCCTCCCAAAAAAATCAGATAACCAAAGCAATCCTCAAGAAACAAAAGCTGGAGGTATCACAGTCCCCATTTTCAAACTATGCTACAAAGCTATAATAATCAAAACAGACTGGTATTGGCAGAAAAACAAACACATAGACTAATAGAACAGAATTGACAGCCCAGAAATAAACCTACACCTATATGGCCTACTAATTTATGACAAAGAAGTTGAGAATATACAATGGAGAAAGTAAAGTCTCTTCAATAAATGGTGTTGAGAAAACTGGACAGCAATATGCGAAAGAATGAAACTAGACCCCTATCTTATTCCATACACAAAAAAATAACTCAAAATGGATTAAAGACTTGAATATAAGACCTGAATCAATAAAATACATAGAAGAAACATAGGCACTAAGCTTCTGGACATTGGTCTCAGTAGTGTTTTTGTGAATTTGACTCTAAAGGCAATGGAAACAAAAGTAAATATAAACAAATGGGAATAAATTGAACTAAAAGTTTCTGCACAGCAAAAGAAACTATCAACAACAAAAAAAGGCAACCAAGCAAATGGAAGAAGATATTTGCAAATGACACTTCCAACAAGTAATTAATATCCAAAATATATAAAGAATTCATACAACACCAAAACAAAATACAATCTGATTTAAAAATGGGTAGAGGCTCTGAGTAGACATTTTCCAAAAGACACACAAATGACCAACAGGTACAGAAAAAAATGTTCAGCCTCACTAATTATTAAGGAAATGTAAATCAAAACCACACCTGTTAGAATGGCTATTATAAAAAAGACTAGAAATAGCAAATGTTGGAGAGTATGTGGAGAAAGGGGAACACTCATACGCTGTTGTTGGTAGTGTAAGTTGATGCAGCCACTACGGAAAACAGTATGGAGATTCATTTTTAAAAATTAAGACTAGAACTACCATATGATCTACCAATTCCTTTTCTAGATATTTATCCAAAGAATATGAAAACACTAATTTGAAAAGATATATGTACCCCTATGTTCATTGCAGCAATATTTACAATAGCTAAGATACGGAAACAACGTAAGTGTCCATTGATGGATGAATGCATAAAGATGCGAGATATATTATACATATGTCTGTGTGTGTATACATCTTATACTTTATATAAACAACTACATACCCATCCCTCATTTCCACCTCATCATCTCTAACAGAAGACTGGAGAGGTTAAGGGGAAAGAGTCAACAGTGCCATTGGCCTTGTGAGGAATGTGGAGTTCCTGGTTAGAGAGTTTGCCCTTCCTTCCTCAGGGGTTGGAGAAGGTCATTATCTTCTCCTTTCCCAATAGACAAGTGAGAGAAGGCTGCAAGAAACTCAGTCATAAAGACCATGAGTGTCTATTCAGAGGAAAAACTGCTACCTCTCTTCCCAGTTGGAGTTTTACTGAGCTGCAGAATCCTAGGACCATTTGGTGCTGCCAAACAAATGAGACAAATACTTTAAGGGGCTTCTTGAAAGAGTTTGACATTCATGGTACAGAATTGGGGATACACATGAATATGGAAACTAGTGTCCACTTGTTGTCTGGAAATGTCTGAAGGTGAAAGAATTGGCAGAATAGTAATTAATATCAGTCATGCGAAAAAGACTGCAATGTCACCATAAAAAATAAATAAAAAATAAAAATAAATAAATAAATAAAAAAGACTGCAGAGAAATGGGACAGAAAAGAGGTGGGGAAAAGATATGGAGTGCTGAGATAGCATTGGAAAAGTCCTCAGCGGTTCCCAGGGCTGCAGGTAAAGGAACACAGAGAATAGAGGTGAAGGAGGAACTACTGGGTAACCAAGATGGACCTATCAATTCAAAAGATGCCCTACCTGGAGAGAGGGGTGGTGTGTATACTGCTGACAGGGCTCAAAGGTAGACATGAATAGTCTCCTGTAAGGAGATTCTACATGACCAAGGAGCTTAGATATAAGACTGAAGAACAGCCAAGGGAAACTATACACATTAATTCTGGGAAGACAACAACACTAGATTAGGCAACACCTAAATGAAAGCAGACCAAACCAGAGAAGGACCAAAGATGATTCTCATGTACCTACAGATGACTCTTGGCTCACTGGTCCCTTCCTGTGCTTTTCACTCTAGAGGAGCCAGACTCAGGAAACAGAGAGAGAAGTAGTATCCCTGAGCTGGCCTAAAGATAGGCTGGAGGGCAGAGTAAAGCAGTAGACTAATCTCCCCTCTCCGCCTTCAGGGATGTATGACGTCAAACTGAAGATATGACCTGCTCTGGGCAAAGAGAGAGTAGATCGAACTAGATTTGAATTGAGTTATAGACTGAAATTGTAAACTCAACCAGGCTGAAAGTGACCAGAAAGCTGCGGAATCTATCTAAGATAGCATTTATGAATGGGAATCAATAATTAAAAGCAGTGATTGAAAAAACCCAAACTGTTCCATGTTCATACTCCACTGAGTTGAGACTTCTTAGTAAATCTGTTACATTGATACACTCGATGAAAAAAAAAAAACTTAGCAGGTGTCACACATACACACTCTTACTTGTAGTAAATCTCTGGTGTATATAAATAAATATATCTATTTATGAATGTAATCATCAATACAAAACATATGCATACATAGAAAATAAGAAAAAGGATTACCATTTATTGAACACTTAACTGAGTGGTGCCAAGCACTGTGCTAAAAGCTTATTTAATTCTCCCCACAACTTTTTATTGTAGGTACTGCTATTTAATAATGAAAGCAGAGGCTTTTTAGCAATGAAAGTAGATTTATTTAAGGGCTTATACCTTGTACATGATAGAAACTGTGTCTAAATCAAGATTTCTCTGACTCCAAGGCCCATGTGTAACCACTTGAAAATCGAGGATGTTTTTTTCTCAGTTTTTAGAAACCTATCTGTAAAGCACATGGCCACATCTGAGTTTACTTCACAGTCGATCTATTTTCCCTTGACAAGGAAACCAGGTAGGGGAGGAGGGAAAGAAAGTTGAGAAATATTATGGAGAAATTCATCAAGATTGGGCATGAGTTAAGAACGTTGTCTTTTCTGATTTGGAATACATCTTTCTAGGGGAAAGAATCAAGGTCTGCACAATACAATTCTTTCTTCTAGATCAGGGGTTGGCAAACCACAACCCATGTGCCAAATTCTGCCTACTGCCTATTTTTGTATGGCTTGTGAGCTAAGAATTTTTTAATGGTTGAAAATAATCAAAAGATTAAATAGTACTTTTGTGACATGTGAAAATTCTAAGAAATTCAAGTGTCATTGTCCACAGCGATGCCAATTCTTTTACCTATTGTCTATGGTTGCTTTTGTGCTACAACAGAGTTGAGTAGTTGTGAAAAAGTTACACATAGAGTTACCATATGACCATCAATTCTATTCCTAGGCACACACCCAAGAGAACTGCAAACATATGTCCATACAAAAACTTATACACCAAGGTTCGCAGCAGTACTTGTCATAGTCAAAAAGTGGAAGTGACCCAAGTGGCCATCAAATGATGGATAGTTAAACAAATGTGGTATATCTGTATTATGAAATCCTATTTGGCAATATAAAGGAGTGAAGTTCTGACATGTGCTACAACATAGATGAACATTGAAAGCATTATGCTAAGTGAAAGAAGCCAGTCACAAAAGACCACATACCAAAATGTCCACAATAGGCAAATCTATAGAGATGGAAAGTAGGTTAATGGTTGCCAGAGGGTAGAAGAAGGGGGAAGTAGGGAATTGCTGGTAATGGGCATGGGGCTTCTTTTTGGAAGGATGAAAATGTTCTAAAAGTAGATTTTAGTGATATTCGAATATTCAGTTCTGTGAATATGTAAAACCACTTAATTGTACACTTTAAAATGGTGACTTTTATAGTATGTGGCTTATATCTCATCAAAGCAATTATTTAAAAAAAAATCATATAGCCTGTGAAGTGTATCCGACCCTTTACGGAACAAGTTTGTCAATGCCTGCCTTAAATAGTACTTGATAATGTTTGCTTTAGAGGGAATGGGGTAATTGTAAAGTATTATAAAATACTTTTACATTGTATTATAAAGTATTATAAAATACTTTATCACCCATAGCTTTTCCACTTATATTAGCATTCCAACAGCTCAGAAAAGTTCTACAATGTTTTACAAACTTATTTTGCCATGGAAGACTTTTCTTCTATTTTCTTGTCTTTTTTAAAAACGTTAATACTTCTTGGTTTCCCATTAAATAAAATCTGAAGAACATCATCCTGAGAAATGCTGAATTAGCTAATCACTGACAACTTCTTATCCTTTGGGTCTCTAGTTTTATTTATTATCCTGTAAAGTCATTATAGACCTTTTTCAACTGTTATTACCTAAAATAAGACAATTAGCTCAAAGCTTATTTTGCATTGATTTTGTGTTATGTGTATGATTTTTTAATCAAGAAAATAATCAAATAAAACACTAATTACTGAAGTCTAACTGGCTATTGAAATTGGAGAAATATGACCAGAAGAAAGAATAGCTATATATGGCTTGCTTATCACAAATGGGAAAACTGAAATGAAATTCAAAATTAATATTTAAAATTTTATTAAATTATTTATTATCAAATTCAAACTCAGACGTGTCCTGCTTTTATTGTATCAGGAGTGTTTATTTTGATGAGCTATGTATAACATTGGTTCTATGCAAGCTTCGATGGAGGAAGTAATAAAGAATGTTAATTTTCTTTTTGCTTATGCCCTCAAGCGATGTAAGTTTATGAGGTAACTGAAAGAAATTAAAGAAAAATATGGAAATTTTATTTTAATGAAGCCAAATAGCTGGCTTGTGAAAATATGTTGCAGAAATTAATTTAGCTACTGCTTTACTTCAGTAGCCACTTTGGAAGGAAAGCACTCTGAGGTGTCCACTAGAGACATCTCACAAGGGAATCATACAGAATAATCACACTACACTGGAAGTCTTCCTAATTTAATGGCAAGTTCTTAGAGGACAAGTTTCATGCTTTACATAACTTTGTAGCATTTTCAGTGCCTACCATAGCACTAAACACAAGGCAAGTATTCAATTACTGGGCTCTTAAAAAAATTAGACTTCCTTTATATACCAATTCCCTATTAAAATTATCATCACATATTAGCTTTGAGGAAAAATAATTTGCTACAAAATTACAGGATCCTGATCCATAGAAATATTTAACAAGTTAATTCTACATAGGCATATATCGTATAAATATTTCCCTGGAGATTGGTCTATTACACTATAAATAAAAGGCCAAGAATTTCTCAGTGGGTTTTATATTAAATATTTTCTATCTTGTGTATATGTGTATTCATCTGTCTTCTTTTGTAAAAAAAGAATTATACACAGGTAAAGATGACTATTGTATTTGTCTTAGTTGGAGGGCTTTTCTTGTTACCATATTCTTACAAATGTGTATGGAAACATCTCTCATGAATGACACAATCTATAAACAACACATCATCCTACAGAAACCATGATACTGTAGAAGTTGTTGGTTCAGTTTCCAAATTCTTCCATATATTGTATCAACAAACATAAGGGTTAAAAAATGAACAACTGAATATTATGTCAATTACAACATTGGATTTTCAATTAATCTCTAATCACTTCTTTTTAAAGGTCTTAGCAGGTGGAATAATGAAAATATTGTAACTGCACTGTCCCTCTTCAGAGTGTTTAATCATTCATATGAAGCGAATCAGATATTTTAATGCTATATCTGGACCTTTCTCTTTTGAATCTGTCTACACAAAGAAAATTTATTCTTGGCTACAACCAGTTACCAGCATTCGTAGGAGTTGGTAGGCAGTGTTTTGATGACAAAGAAATATTGACCTAAAAAAAATACTGGTTAACATGTTGTTTGAAACCTGCTGGATCCAGATGCCTGGAAAAAGACAATCCAGACAATGTGGTTAATTTATACCTTATGAAGACCAATGAAAGTATGTTCTGGGTATGATAAATATATTAAGATTGGAAGATACCTTATGAAAATCTTGCTTAACTTACAACTTTGATTACCTATTAGCCACAGGGCATAGGAATTCAATGAGAAGCAATAGAAGCCTTAGCATAAATTCATTGAGAGAGACGAGACAGAAAAAGTTGTCTTTCTGGAACACTAGCCAGTGTCCAACACTGGGTCCCTCTGATACCAGTACTTGGCCGTGTCTCATTCAGATCTTACATTAAGCCTGCTGATTCATTTTCATTTGACTTGGGAGAAAAACAGTGACATGAATGATAAGTGCCATGAAAGTTACTGCAAATGAATGGGAAAACAATTTGAAATTGGAGTCAGAATGTGTTAAATCAGGATCATGTGGATATAGGAGTTCACAGGTACAGCTAAGCCATGCTGTTAGCTTGGCAGCATCCACAATGCTCACATGCACATGGCTGTGCACTCTTGAAAATGTCTTAGAAGAATAATTGACTTATCCTGGCATGTAAAGAAAAGGCAGTGTCCTGTGGTTCAGAATACTTGGCTTCTATTCCTAGCTCTGCAGTTAAGAAGCTGTACAATCTAATGCAAATCAGTTCTCCTGGTGTCCATTTTCCCCATCTGTGAAATGCTGGAAGAGGGGGGCAGGGGGAGTTGACAAAATGATCTCGAAGTTTCTTTCTCAACTCTTAACCTGGTGTGGTTCCAAGATTTTGCTATGTGAGCAGTTTCTGAGTTTAGAAGGTAATGGCTAGTAAGAGATGGACTTATAAACAAGCAATAATAATAGTAATAATAAACATAATGAAATGTGCTAAGTGTAAAAAGAAGCAATGTTCTGGGAGACATGTAAGAGAAAACATTTATTTAGATTTGGGTTGTGTAATATGGAAGTTCTCAGTATTTCAAAAGAGCATTGAAGCAAAAAAAAATTTGAGGAAGATTTTTATCTGTAGATAAGGAGTACTGATACATGAAGGGGTTAGAGAAAAAGATATGAAAACATATGGACTTTTGAGGAAAAAGTATTTAGGTCATGGATTCTAGTCCAGTGTGTCCTGGCAATCAAAAATGTGGGAGTTAATGCACTGTCTCTGGAATCAGACAGACTGGCTATGAGACATACTGGCCATTTGGCCTTGAAGAAGTTACCTTTTGAGCCTCAAATTCCTCATCTTAATGGAAGCTCAGAGGAAGGTTTTTGTGAAGATTAAATTAAAGAGGCTTAAATGAATTCATGGTACATTGTGAGAAAATGTTAGCAAAATGTATGACTACTATTATTATTATCACCTTTATTATTATTTAGAAGCATTGGGGAAAATGGTTTGAAGCCAAATTATAAATGACACTGAATGCCATGATAAATAATATGGCTTCTGTTTTATACAGTAAGTAGCTACTAATTGTTTTGGGGAGGGAAGCAAGATAAATAAAAAAATGACAAAGAAAGAAAATTATATAGTTTTGATGAAGAAATGTTCAGCAGTGAAATAAAATTAGTTGCAGACTGTTCTTTAAGAGTCAATCAATCTAGACATGTCTCCAATGAGAAACTCAGTTTAAATATTAATAGAATACATCTCAGCTGTTGCTCAAGTCCCATTTCTTTGTTTCTCAGTTACAATCTATGTTGATACCAACTTTTTCAACATGCCAGTGAAATTTTATTCTTCATGCATCCATGGTGGTTCCCTTGAGGCATGCAAATAAATGGTAATATAATGAGAGAAAAAAATTGATGATTGATAGTCATATTCAAAATCAAGAATCCATAGCAACTTTAAGAGACCTCAAGAAATGTATTCATGTTTCACTGTGACCATCATAAATTCCAAATTTGATCACAAGTACATTTGCACTTGGTGGATTATCTGCTTTATCAGTTTTCATTCTAGCAAAGAAAAAGTTGTTAAACACAATAAGTGCCCAGTGCTTGGACCTGTCTTGAAAATTTCTTTGTTTCCTGACATATCCAAAGCACATTTATATAATTCGCTAATCTCTTCTCGCATGTTTTCTTAAATAATCAGTATTTTTAAAAATCACAAAGACTAAAAGATTTCTTTGAATAATAATGAAACTTTTTAACAGCAAAAAAATATAACTAAAATTAAATGGCAAAATATAAGCAAAGTGAACCACATTTGTAGCTCACAAGACCTAATGAAAAACAATCAAGTAGCAAACAGATGAATGAGGAAAAGGATATAAAAAGCTAATTCGTTAAAATGAACTATAAAATGTTAGAAAGAGGAAAATGTTCTGCTTCACTATCAGTGACTATGCCTAAATAATACTCTTAGCATGTGCACACTATTTCTTAGTATTTTATATTAGTGAAATTCTAGCCCCATGTTCCTAACCTTGGTTAGTTTTCCAAGACAAGATGGATGACTGAGTATTTATTAAAACCTCTTCCTTAACAAAAACATACAAAAATGTTTGTTTTCATTCTAAGAATGCTTAACTGTCCTAAATACAAGGGTAGACTATCTACGGGCCAGAGAGAAGGGAAACTCACAGTGTAGAACACTAGCTGAAGCTCAAAGATCACAGGAAGTCATGATCAGAAACAAGCATTGGGGGCCAGAGCCTTAATGTCCTACAGTAACAGAGACTGAACTGATCCCTCAAGTGGTTAGATAGCAAAACTAGGCTTCCTTCATGAAGCCAGGGCCTGGAATTACACTCTCTGCCCATATTTAGGAGCAGATATAACTATAAATCCAAGGTTGTCTGTGCTACAGAAAGGACACTAATACGCTATCATGAAATTGGGAACTCAGCCTCTGAGGCAGGCAGACAGGGTGACTAGAATTGTGTTTTCCAAATAAAGAGCTCCGAGCTGCTCACAAGACTCTCTCTGGAGTCCTAAAATCCACACTGTGTAGCAGAGGCAACAATGACATTGCTTAATGTGGAGAGACCTATATGACTAAGAACAACCATCCAAGCAGGAGAGTTCTTCATCAAAAATGATAAAGCACAAAAAAGAAATCCTGATCCAATTAGAAAAATCTAACACAAGAATATAAGGATATTAGAACAAGTTATCTTAGATAGACATACTCATTAATTTTAGATTGTTACTAAAAGCTTTATTGCAATATCGTTAAAACCATAAAATTTACCCTTTTAAATTGTACAATTCAGTGTTTTATAGTATATTTACAGAGTTGTGCAACCAACCATCAATACTATGTTTAGAACATTTTCATCACCCCCAAATGAAACCCCACACCCATTAGCAATCACTTTCTATTTCCCTCATTCCCCTCAGCCCTAGACAACCACTAATTTACTTAACCATCTCTTTAGATTTCTGAAACCCTGTCATTTCATAAAATGGAATCGTATAATATGTAGCTTTATGTGTCTGATTTTCACTTAGCATATTTTCAAGGATCATCTATCTTATAACATGTATCAGTATTTTATGCCTTATTATTGACAAATAATACCCCATTGTGTGGATATCCCACATAATGTTTAACCATTTGTCAACAGTTAGATATTTGGGTTGTTTCTAATTTTTGACTATTATGAATAATGATGCTATGAACATTCATGTACACATTTTTGTGCAAACATTTGTTTTTATTTATCTGTGGTATATACACAGGAATGGAAATTCTGTGTCATGTGTTAACTATGCATTTAACATTTTAAGAAGCTGCCAACTGTTTTCCAAAGTATCTGAACCACTACAATCACACCAGCACTATATGAGGCTTCCAATTTCTTCGCATCTTTGCCAGCACTTGTTAATCTCTTCTTTTATATTCTATCCATCTGAGTAGGAGTGAAGTGGCATCTCATTGTGGTATTGATTTGCATTTCTCTAATAACTAATAATATTGAACATCTTTTAATATTCTTATTGGACATCTGTATATCTTAATGAAGAATATATTCAAGTCCTTTACCTATTTTTAATTTGGTTAACCTTTTTTTTTTTGAGTTGTAAGAATTATTTATATATTCTGTATACAAGTACCCTATCAGATATATGATTTTGCAAATATTTTCTACCATTCTGCAAGTTTTCATTTCACTTTCTTCATGGTGTCCTTTGATGTACAAATGTCTTTGTTTAATGAGGTTCGATTTATATTTTTTGTTGTTGTTGTCACTTATGTTTAGATATACTATTTAAGAAACCATTGCTAATCCAAAGTCACAAAGGTTCACACATGTTTTCTTCTATAAGTTTTATAGTTTTAACTCTTACATTTAGGTTTATAACCCATTTTGAGTTGATTTTTGTATATGGTTTGAGATAGAAATTTAGCTCCATTCTTTTGCAGATAGGTAAACAGTGGTCCTGGTAATTTTAGACTTTTGTTTAAATGGTGAAAATGTAAAGAAAACCAATAAAAAGATAGAATGTGAAAATGTAATCTATTAGAGCAGGAAAACAATAAAGCTTAACAATCCAGTAGAGAACAGGAAAGAACAGAAGTGATATGGAATCATGGTGAATACACAAATTAAAATAGACCAGTGATCTCAATAAATGGAAATAAATTAAACATGCCTATTAATATAGACATATTCAAATCAAAACCAAAATAATTCCTACTATATACTATTTACAAGCATCATATTTAAACCAAATGATAGATAGGTTTAAAATAAAATATTCAAGTAAATTACTCACAAAAGAAATCGAAGGAATATTAATACTCAGTAAAACAGAATTGAAGGTGGAAAACATTAATGGGGACAAAGGCAGAAATTCCACCCTGATAAAGGAACAATCTGCTAAGAAGATGATAATAATGAACTGGCATGGACCAAACAGCAAGGGCCTGAACAATGTAAAACACAAACAGAAAGAAATACAGAGAAAAAGTAGCATTTCCTATCATTTCCCATCTGCTAGTAATTCACATCATTTTGCCAAATTAGATATGGTCTGGAAGTCACCTTATTTTATTGTGGAATTATGGCATAAAGATGAATATAAATAAAACATATGAGACAAATTGTATCACCAAGATATTATTTTCCACCTTTCAAATTTGTAAATGTCTTCAGAAATGACAATATTCAAGTGATCCTGGCAGTGGTGTCATGCCAAGCCATATTGGAGCCTCATGCAACAGGGAAAAAATATCTGATCCTATCTTTATTAAAATGTTATTTTGTTCACCATGGATTTTTACAATAATTTTGTTTTTTTTTTCAAATACTGCATTAAAATATTTAGATTTCGTGTCCAAGATGAGACTTTCATTTGCCTCATCCTCATATGTAGTACAGGCCTGTCTGGCAATGTTCATAGCCTTTGATCTAATAATTCCATCTCTTGAAAGTGACCTAACCAAATATAATATTTAGTTAGAAATATGAAATAAGAAAAAGGGGAAAATCTTGCATACTTGATCTTAATTGCAATGTGTTTTATATAAATAAACATAAAAGAATAATCAAATCAGCTACATAAAAAACATGCGATAACAGGTATGTTTTAAAATCTCATATGCACACACACACACACACACACACACACACACACACACATATAAAGTCTGGGATAGATTAAGCAGTCTCAGAGGTACTTAAAAAAGGAGTTCAAAATTTTTGGATTTGAGGGGGAGAGTGCATGAGATTCACTTAGACAGCATATTTAACAAAATATTTACCAAAACTGTACATTCTATAATATCTAGAAGTAAGGTCATGCTATCTATAATTTTAAATAGCTCTATGGCAGATACTTATGCAATCGACCTGCCATTAAACATTTGAGAACCATGATTTAGAATAAAATTTGATCGGATGTTAATTACTGCATAGAGGCCTGTACATGAGAGGAATGAAAAAAAAATCTTATTTTCCAAATAATAAAATTGAGTCCCACAGTGACAGAGAGTTGTCCAGTCTTATAAGGCAAAATCAATAAAGGAATTCAAGACTGCTGTCTCTGTGCTCTCTATTAGTTCTTGCTAGATTTTCCTGAAAAAAGCTATCTCTAGACAGAAAATATAACAAATCAACCAAGTTTTTCAGTTCATATTTACGTAAACCGGGCTTTCAAAGATCAGGGCACACCTATATTGATTTAAATCTACTTTACTCTTTGAGATACAATGCACAATACTGCCCAGTTTTCCATGAGAATTCTAAGAGAAGTCATTCAAAAATATTTTTCTTCAAAATGTACATATTCGATAGCTGTTAATAAAATACAACTTCCTTTAAAACTTTTTATAATGAAAAGCTTTTAAAACGATTAGAATGGTCTCTTGATTCAGATGCTAAAAATGAAATCACAGGATGTTTTCCAGAACATCTGCAAATCAGTGAACACACAAACGGAATACTTAAAATGGCTCTTCCAATATTGGTAATTGTAGCCACCGTGTGTTAACATTCTGCCTGCTTTCTCATTTCACTCCAGCTGACCCTATACAAGTGCCTACCAACTCTATCACGTCTGATGGTATGCAAGAAAGATATATATTTTATTGAACAAAGGACAAAGGATAATTCACAAGGGGAAACTACTCTGCGACATGCTAGGACATACTCATGACTTTGAGGGCCAGTGCTAATAGAAAAAAAAAATCTACCCAGGGAGAAATGTAATGAGCAGCTTGCACTTATAACACTGGGAAAACTTGTTATAAAGTATGAGTGTGACTCTGAATCGCTGAGGGAACTTTTGCAAACTACAAATCCTGACCTAAATATTTTCCAGGAGCATTCAGGCCAACTGTTGAAAACCACTGCTGCATACATACAAAGACGCTCTGGGCCTTTATTTCCGCTGAAAACATATAATTGATATGCATCCATCAGTGACTGCTGAGAAATCAGTATCCACTTGTGTATTCATTTAACAAATATTTACCAAGTGCCTATTCTGTGCCAGGTTCTGTCCAAGAAACTACATTAGTGAATGAACAGGTAAAAATCTCTGCCTTCGTGTAGTTTACATTTTAGTGTTCTGACTATAAATATCTCTTATTTTGAGTAAGTGAAATACAATGACATTTATTTTTTCTAAATGCATATTATATTTCCAAACATATTTAAATTGCTCTTAGTTTGCAATCATACTGGATTGTCTGTGACACAAAATAGAAAAGTCAATAAGATGATGCCAGTCTTAGTAAATTTATTTATTTATTTTTTTAAAGTTTATTGGGGGAACACTGGGTAATACTATTATATAATTTTCAGGTGTACATTATCATTTGACATCTGTATATTCTATTGTGTGATTACCACCCAGAGTCCAGTTTCCTTTGGCTACCATATATTTGATCCCCCTTACCCACTTCACCCTCCCCCAACCTCCCTATATTTGACCCCCTTTACCCTGTCTACGTCTTCCCTCCTCCCCCACCCCCTCCCTCTGGTAACCACGAGTCTCTTGTCCATAGCCATGAGTCTCTGTTTGTCCTGTTCATTTGTTGCTTTTAGGTTTATATCCCACATGTAAGTGATACCATGTGATTTTCAGTCTGGCTTATTTCGCTTAGCACAATTATCTCAAGGTCCATCCATGTTGTCGCAAATGGCAGTATTTCATCTCTTATTATGGCTGAGTAATATTCTATTGTATATATGTACCACAGCTTCTTTAGCCAATCATCTATCATAGGACACTTTGGTCGCTTCCATGTCCTGGCCACTCTGAATAGTGCTGCTATGAGCATCGGTGTGCAAATATCTTTTCAGATATGGGTTTTCAAGTCTTTGGGGTAAATACTCAGTAGAGGGATTGCTGGATCATATGGTAGATCAATTCTTACTTTTTTGCGGAACCTCCATACTGTTTTCCATAGTGGCCGTACCAATTTGCAGTCCCACCAGC